>NW_027515394.1:0-80758 GCF_048772815.1 Callospermophilus lateralis
AGAAGAGTGAAAGTTGGGCAGCCAAGTGGGATTAGTGAACTGATCATTACCACCAAGTATCATCAAGATTTGGTGAAAAAAGATTTTGCTGAGATTTCAGCAAACTAGTAGTTTTTTGGAAGCTTGGCAACCCCTTTTAAAACGAAAGTGTTCTTCGCCAGTCTCTGCATGGGGTACTTCAAGAGGAAACAAACCATAGAGATAGAACTTAGAACTACTTCATTTGGTCAAGTTTCACGGAGCTAGCACAAACCGTGTTTGATTTAGAGTTTCAAACACATCTATCTATATAGCAGAAAACAGAGTGAAACCTAAAAATTCAAACTGTTACTGGAGAAGATTCACGTGCTCACTGTGTAGAAGAGTGAAAGTTGGGCAGCCAAGTGGGATTAGTGAACTGATCATTACCACCAAGTATCATCAAGATTTGGTGAAAAAATGGTTTGCTGAGATTTCAGCAAACTAGTAGTTTTTTGGAAGCTTGGCAACCCCTTTCAAACGAAAGTGTTCTTCTGCCAGTCTCTGCATGGGGTACTTCAAGAGGAAAACACACCATAGAGATAGAACTTAGAACTACTTCATTTTGTCAAGTTTCACGGAGCTAGCACAAACCGTGTTTGATTTAGAGTTTCAAACACATCTATCTATATAGCAGAAAACAGAGTGAAACCTAAAAATTCAAACTGTTACTGGAAACGAACGCTTGAACCTAGAAGAGTGAAAGTTGGGCAGCCAAGTGGGATTAGTGAACTGATCATTACCACCAAGTATCATCAAGATTTGGTGAAAAAATGTTTGCTGAGATTTCAGCAAACTAGTAGTTTTTTGGAAGCTTGGCAACCCCTTTCAAACCAAAGTGTTCTTCGCCAGTCTCTGCATGGGGTACTTCAAGAGGAAACAAACCATAGAGATAGAACTTAGAACTACTTCATTTTGTCAAGTTTCAAGGAGCTAGCACAAACCGTGTTTGATTTAGAGTTTCAAACACATCTATCTATATAGCAGAAAACAGAGTGAAACCTAAAAATTCAAAGTGTTACTGGAAACGAACGCTTGAACCTAGAAGAGTGAAAATTGGGCAGCCAAGTGGGCTTAGTGAACTGATCATTACCACCAAGTATCATCAAGATTTGGTGAAAAAATGGTTTGCTGAGCTATTCAGCAAACTAGTAGTTTTTTGGAAGCTTGGCAACCCATTTCAAACGAAAGTGTTCTTCGCCAGTCTCTGCATGGGGTACTTCAAGAGGAAACAAACCATAGAGATAGAACTTAGAACTACTTCATTTTGTCAAGTTTCACGGAGCTAGCACAAACCGTGTTTGATTTAGAGTTTCAAACACATCTATCTATATAGCAAAAAAGAGTGAAACCTAAAAATTCAAACTGTTACTGGAAAGGAACGCTTGAACCTAGAAGAGTCAAAGTTGGGCAGCCAAGTGCGATTAGTGAACTGATCATTACCACCAAGTATCATCAAGATTTGGTGAAAAAATGTTTGCTGAGATTTCAGCAAACTAGTAGTTTTTTGGAAGCATGGCAACCCCTTTAAACGAAAGTGTTTTTCGCCAGTCTCTGCATGGGGTACTTCAAGAGGAAACAAACCATAGAGATAGAACTTAGAACTACTTCATTTTGTCAAGTTTCAAGGAGCTAGCACAAACCGTGTTTGATTTAGAGTTTCAAACACATCTATCTATATAGCAGAAAACAGAGTGAAACCTAAAAATTCAAAGTGTTACTGGAAACGAACGCTTGAACCTAGAAGAGTGAAAGTTGGGCAGCCAAGTGGGCTTAGTGAACTGATCATTACCACCAAGTATCATCAAGATTTGGTGAAAAAATGTTTGCTGAGATTTCATCAAACGAGTAGTTTTTTGGAAGCTTGGCAACCCCTTTCAAACGAAAGTGTTCTTCGCCAGTCTCTGCATGGGGTACTTCAAGAGGAAACAAACCATAGAGATAGAACTTAGAACTACTTCATTTTGTCAAGTTTCACGGAGCTAGCACAAACCGTGTTTGATTTAGAATTCCAAACACAGCTATCTATGTAGAAGAAAACAGAGTGAAACCTAAAATTTCAAACAGTCACTGGAAACGAAAGCTTCAACCTAGAAGATTGAAAGTTGGGCAGCCAAGTGGGATTAGTGAACTGATCATTACCACCAAGTATCATCAAGATTTGGTGAAAAAATGTTTGCTGAGATTTCAGCAAACTAGTAGTTTTTTGGAAGCTTGGCAACCCCTTTAAAACGAAAGTGTTTTTCGCCAGTCTCTGCATGGGGTACTTCAAGGAGGAAACAAACCATAGAGATAGAACTAAAACTACTTCATTTTGTCAAGTTTCAAGGAGCTAGCACAAACCGTGTTTGATTTAGAGTTTCAAAGCCATCTATCTATATAGCAGAAAACAGAGTGAAACCTAAAAATTCAAAGTGTTACTGGAAACGAACGCTTGAACCTAGAAGAGTGAAAGTTGGCAGCCAAGTGGGATTAGTGACCTGATCATTACCACCAAGTATCATCAAGATTTGGTGAAAAAATGGTTGCTGAGATTTCAGCAAACTAGTAGTTTTTTGGAAGCTTGGCAACCCCTTTCAAACGAAAGTGTTCTTTGCCAGTCTCTGCATGGGGTACTTCAAAAAGGAAACAAACCATAGAGATAGAACTTAGAACTACTTCATTTTGTCAAGTTTCACGGAGCTAGCACAAACCGTGTTTGATTAGAGTTTCAAACACATCTATCTATATAGCAGAAAACAGAGTGAAACCTAAAAATTCAAAGTGTTACTGGAAACGAACGCTTGAACCTAGAAGAGTGAAAGTTGGGCAGCCAAGTGGGATTAGTGAACTGATCATTACCACCAAGTATCATCAAGATTTGGTGAAAAAATGTTTGCTGAGATTTCAGCAAACTAGTAGTTTTTTGGAAGCTTGGCAACCAATTTAAAAAGAAAGTGTTTTTCGCCAGTCTCTGCATGGGGTACTTCAGGAGGAAACAAACCATAGAGATAGAACTTAGAACTACTTCATTTTGTCAAGTTTCACGGAGCTAGCACAAACCGTGTTTGATTTAGAGTTTCAAACACATCTATCTATATAGCAGAAAACAGAGTGAAACCTAAAAATTCAAACTGTTACTGGAAACGAAAGCTTTAACCTAGAAGATTGAAAGTTGGGCAGCCAAGTGGGATTAGTGAACTGATCATTACCACCATGTATCATCAAGATTTGGTGAAAAAATGTTTGCTGAGATTTCAGCAAACTAGTAGTTTTTTGGAAGCTTGGCAACCCCTTTAAAACGAAAGTGTTTTTCGCCAGTCTCTGCATGGGGTACTTCAGGAGGAAACAAACCATAGAGATAGAACTTAGAACTACTTCATTTGGTCAAGTTTCAAGGAGCTAACACAAACCGTGTTTGATTTAGAGTTTCAAACACATCTATCTATATAGCAGAAAACAGAGTGAAACCTAAAAATTCAAAGTGTTACTGGAAACGAACGCTTGAACCTAGAAGAGTGAAAGTTGGGCAGCCAAGTGGGCTTAGTGACCTGATCATTACCACCAAGTATCATCAAGATTTGGTGAAAAAATGTTTGCTGAGATTTCAGCAAACTAGTAGTTTTTTGGAAGCTTGGCAACCCCTTTCAAACGAAAGTGTTCTTTGCCAGTCTCTGCATGGGGTACTTCAAGAGGAAACAAACCATAGAGATAGAACTTAGAACTACTTCATTTTGTCAAGTTTCACGGAGCTAGCACAAACCGTGTTTGATTTAGAGTTTCAAACACATCTATCTATATAGCAGAAAACAGAGTGAAACCTAAAAATTCAAACTGTTACTGGAAACGAACGCTTGAACCTAGAAGATTGAAAGTTGGGCAGCCAAGTGGGATTAGTGAACTGATCATTACCACCAAGTATCATCAAGATTTGGTGAAAAAATGTTTGCTGAGATTTCAGCAAACTAGTAGTTTTTTTTAAGCTTGGCAACCAATTTAAAAAGAAAGTGTTTTTCGCCAGTCTCTGCATGGGGTACTTCAGGAGGAAACAAACCATAGAGATAGAACTTAGAACTACTTCATTTTTTCAAGTTTCAAGGAGCTAGCACAAACCGTGTTTGATTTAGAGTTTCAAACACATCTATCTATATAGCAGAAAACAGAGTGAAACCCAAAAATTCAAAGTGTTACTGGAAACGAACGCTTGAACCTAGAAGATTGAAAGTTGGGCAGCCAAGTGGGCTTAGTGAACTGATCATTACCACCAAGTATCATCAAGATTTGGTGAAAAAATGTTTGCTGAGATTTCAGCAAACTAGTAGTTTTTTGGAAGCTTGGCAACCCCTTTAAAATGAAAGTGTTTTTCGCCAGTCTCTGCATGGGGTACTTCAGGAGTAAACAAACCATAGAGATAGAACTTAGAACTACTTCATTTGGTCAAGTTTCAAGGAGCTAGCACAAACCGTGTTTGATTTAGAGTTTCAAACACATCTATCTATATAGCAGAAAACAGAGTGAAACCTAAAAATTCAAAGTGTTACTGGAAACGAACGCTTGAACCTAGAAGAGTGAAAGTTGGGCAGCCAAGTGGGCTTAGTGAACTGATCATTACCACCAAGTATCATCAAGATTTGGTGAAAAAATGGTTGCTGAGATTTCGGCAAACTAGTAGTTTTTTGGAAGCTTGGCAACCCCTTTCAAACGAAAGTGTTCTTTGCCACTCTCTGAATGGGGGTACTTCAAGAGGAAACAAACCATAGAGATATAACTTAGAACTACTTCATTTTGTCAAGTTTTACGGAGCTAGCACAAACCGTGTTTGATTTAGAGTTTCAAACACATCTATCTATATAGCAGAAAACAGAGTGAAACCTAAAAATTCAAACTGTTACTGGAAACGAACGCTTGAACCTAGAAGAGTGAAAATTGGGCAGCCAAGTGGGCTTAGTGAACTGATCATTACCACCAAGTATCATCAAGATTTGGTGAAAAAATGGTTGCTGAGATTTCAGCAAACTAGTAGTTTTTTGGAAGCTTGGCAACCCCTTTCAAACGAAAGTGTTCTTTGCCAGTCTCTGCATGGGGTACTTCAAGAGGAAACAAACCATAGAGATAGAACTTAGAACTACTTCATTTTGTCAAGTTTCACGGAGCTAGCACAAACCGTGTTTGATTTAGAGTTTCAAACACATCTATCTATATAGCAGAAAACAGAGTGAAACCTAAAAATTCAAAGTGTTACTGGAAACGAACGCTTGAACCTAGAAGATTGAAAGTTGGGCAGGGAAGTGGGATTAGTGAACTGATCATTACCACCAAGTATCATCAAGATTTGGTGAAAAAATGTTTGCTGAGATTTCAGCAAACTAGTAGTTTTTTGGAAGCTTGGCAACCAATTTAAAAAGAAAGTGTTTTTCGCCAGTCTCTGCATGGGGTACTTCAGGAGGAAACAAACCATAGAGATAGAACTTAGAACTACTTCATTTTTTCAAGTTTCAAGGAGCTAGCACAAACCGTGTTTGATTTAGAGTTTCAAACACATCTATCTATATAGCAGAAAACAGAGTGAAACCTAAAAATTCAAAGTGTTACTGGAAACGAACGCTTGAACCTAGAAGAGTGAAAATTGGGCAGCCAAGTGGGCTTAGTGAACTGATCATTACCACCAAGTATCATCAAGATTTGGTTAAAAAATGGTTGCTGAGATTTCAGCAAACTAGTAGTTTTTTGGAAGCTTGGCAACCCCTTTCAAACGAAAGTGTTCTTCGCCAGTCTCTGCATGGGGTACTTCAAGAGAAAACACACCATAGAGATAGAACTTAGAACTACTTCATTTTGTCAAGTTTCACGGAGCTAGCACAAACCGTGTTTGATTTAGAGTTTCAAACACATCTATCTATATAGCAGAAAACAGAGTGAAACCTAAAAATTCAAAGTGTTACTGGAAACGAACGCTTGAACCTAGAAGAGTGAAAATTGGGAAGCCAAGTGGCCTTAGTGAACTGATCATTACCACCAAGTATCATCAAGATTTGGTGAAAAAATGTTTGCTGAGATTTCAGCAAACGAGTAGTTTTTGGAAGCTTGGCAACCCCTTTCAAACGAAAGTGTTCTTCGCCAGTCTCTGCATGGGGTACTTCAAGAGGAAACAAACCATAGAGATAGAACTTAGAACTACTTCATTTTGTCAAGTTTCACGGAGCTAGCACAAACCGTGTTTGATTTAGAGTTTCAAACACATCTATCTATACAGCAGAAAACAGAGTGAAACCTAAAAATTCAAACTGTTACTGGAAACGAACGCTTGAACCTAGAAGAGTGAAAATTGGGCAGCCAAGTGGGCTTAGTGAACTGATCATTACCACCAAGTATCATCAAGATTTGGTGAAAAAATGGTTGCTGAGATTTCAGCAATCTAGTAGTTTTTTGGAAGCTTGGCAACCCCTTTCAAACGAAAGTGTTCTTTGCCAGTCTGATTGGGTACTTCAAGAGGAAACAAACCATAAAGATAGAACTTAGAACTACTTCATTTTGTCAAGTTTCACGGAGCTAGCACAAACCGTGTTTGATTTAGAGTTTCAAACACATCTATCTATATAGCAGAAAACAGAGTGAAACCTAAAAATTCAAACTGTTACTGGAAACGAACGCTTGAACCTAGAAGATTGAAAGTTGGGCAGCCAAGTGGGATTAGTGAACTGATCATTACCACCAAGTATCATCAAGATTTGGTGAAAAAATGTTTGCTGAGATTTCAGCAAACTAGTAGTTTTTTGGAAGCTTGGCAACCAATTTAAAAAGAAAGTGTTTTTCCGCCAGTCTCTGCATGGGGTACTTCAGGAGGAAACAAACCATAGAGATAGAACTTAGAAATACTTCATTTTTTCAAGTTTCAAGGAGCTAGCACAAACCGTGTTTGATTTAGAGTTTCAAACACATCTATCTATATAGCAGAAAACAGAGTGAAACCCAAAAATTCAAAGTGTTACTGGAAACGAACGCTTGAACCTTGAAGAGTGAAAATTGGGCAGCCAAGTGGGCTTAGTGAACTGATCATTACCACCAAGTATCATCAAGATTTGGTGAAAAAATGTTTGCTGAGATTTCAGCAAACGAGTAGTTTTTTGGAAGCTTGGCAACCCCTTTTAAACGAAAGTGTTCTTTGCCAGTCTCTGCATGGGGTACTTCAAGAGGAAACAAACCATAGAGATAGAACTTAGAACTACTTCATTTTGTCAAGTTTCACGGAGCTAGCACAAACCGTGTTTGATTTAGAGTTTCAAACACATCTATCTATATAGCAAAAAACAGAGTGAAACCTAAAAATTCAAACTGTTACTGGAAACGAACGCTTGAACCTAGAAGATTGAAAGTTGGGCAGCCAAGTGGGATTAGTGAACTGATCATTACCACCAAGTATCATCAAGATTTGGTGAAAAAATGTTTGCTGAGATTTCAGCAAACTAGTAGTTTTTTCGAAGCTTGGCAACCCCTTTAAAACGAAAGTGTTTTTCACCAGTCTCTGCATGGGATACTTCAAGAGGAAACAAACCATAGAGATAGAACTTAGAACTACTTCATTTGGTCAAGTTTCAAGGAGCTAGCACAAACCGTGTTTGATTTAGAGTTTCAAACACATCTATCTATATAGCAGAAAACAGAGTGAAACCTAAAAATTCAAAGTGTTACTGGAAACGAACGCTTGAACCTAGAAGAGTGAAAATTGGGCAGCCAAGTGGGCTTAGTGAACTGATCATTACCACCAAGTATCATCAAGATTTGGTTAAAAAATGGTTGCTGAGATTTCAGCAAACTAGTAGTTTTTTGGAAGCTTGGCAACCCCTTTCAAACGAAAGTGTTCTTCGCCAGTCTCTGCATGGGGTACTTCAAGAGAAAACACACCATAGAGATAGAACTTAGAACTACTTCATTTTGTCAAGTTTCACGGAGCTAGCACAAACCGTGTTTGATTTAGAGTTTCAAACACATCTATCTATATAGCAGAAAACAGAGTGAAACCTAAAAATTCAAAGTGTTACTGGAAACGAACGCTTGAACCTAGAAGAGTGAAAATTGGGAAGCCAAGTGGCCTTAGTGAACTGATCATTACCACCAAGTATCATCAAGATTTGGTGAAAAAATGTTTGCTGAGATTTCAGCAAACGAGTAGTTTTTTGGAAGCTTGGCAACCCCTTTCAAACGAAAGTGTTCTTCGCCAGTCTCTGCATGGGGTACTTCAAGAGGAAACAAACCATAGAGATAGAACTTAGAACTACTTCATTTTGTCAAGTTTCACGGAGCTAGCACAAACCGTGTTTGATTTAGAGTTTCAAACACATCTATCTATATAGCAGAAAACAGAGTGAAACCTAAAAATTCAAACTGTTACTGGAAACGAACGCTTGAACCTAGAAGAGTGAAAATTGGGCAGCCAAGTGGGCTTAGTGAACTGATCATTACCACCAAGTATCATCAAGATTTGGTGAAAAAATGGTTGCTGAGATTTCAGCAATCTAGTAGTTTTTTGGAAGCTTGGCAACCCCTTTCAAACGAAAGTGTTCTTTGCCAGTCTCTGCATGGGGTACTTCAAGAGGAAACAAACCATAAAGATAGAACTTAGAACTACTTCATTTTGTCAAGTTTCACGGAGCTAGCACAAACCGTGTTTGATTTAGAGTTTCAAACACATCTATCTATATAGCAGAAAACAGAGTGAAACCTAAAAATTCAAACTGTTACTGGAAACGAACGCTTGAACCTAGAAGATTGAAAGTTGGGCAGCCAAGTGGGATTAGTGAACTGATCATTACCACCAAGTATCATCAAGATTTGGTGAAAAAATGTTTGCTGAGATTTCAGCAAACTAGTATTTTTTTGGAAGCTTGGCAACCCCTTTAAAACGAAAGTGTTTTTCGCCAGTCTCTGCATGGGGTACTTCAAGAGGAAACAAACCATAGAGATAGAACTTAGAACTACTTCATTTGGTCAAGTTTCAAGGAGCTAGCACAAACCGTGTTTGATTTAGAGTTTCAAACACATCTATCTATATAGCAGAAAACAGAGTGAAACCTAAAAATTCAAAGTGTTACTGGAAATGAACGCTTGAACCTAGAAGAGTGAAAGTTGGGCAGCCAAGTGGGCTTACTGAACTGATCATTACCACCAAGTATCATCAAGATTTGGTATAAAAATGGTTGCTGAGATTTCAGCAAACGAGTAGTTTTTTGGAAGCTTGGCAACCCCTTTCAAACGAAAGTGTTCTTTGCCAGTCTCTGCATGGTGTACTTCAAGAGGAAACAAACCATAGAGATAGAAATTAGAACTACTTCATTTTGTCAAGTTTCACGGAGCTAGCACAAACCGTGTTTGATTTAGAGTTTCAAACACATCTATCTATATAGCAGAAAACAGAGTGAAACCTAAAAATTCAAACTGTTACTGGAAACGAACGCTTGAACCTAGAAGATTGAAAGTTGGGCAGCCAAGTGGGATTAGTGAACTGATCATTACCACCAAGTATCATCAAGATTTGGTGAAAAAATGTTTGCTGAGATTTTAGCAAACTAGTAGTTTTTTGGAAGCTTGGCAACCAATTTAAAAAGAAAGTGTTTTTCGCCAGTCTCTGCATGGGGTACTTCAGGAGGAAACAAACCATAGAGATAGAACTTAGAACTACTTCATTTGGTCAAGTTTCAAGGAGCTAACACAAACCGTGTTTGATTTAGAGTTTCAAACACATCTATCTATATAGCAGAAAACAGAGTGAAACCTAAAAATTCAAAGTGTTACTGGAAACGAACGCTTGAACCTAGAAGAGTGAAAGTTGGGCAGCCAAGTGGGCTTAGTGACCTGATCATTACCACCAAGTATCATCAAGATTTGGTGAAAAAATGGTTGCTGAGATTTCAGCAAACTAGTAGTTTTTTGGAAGCTTGGCAACCCCTTTCAAACGAAAGTGTTCTTTGCCAGTCTCTGCATGGGGTACTTCAAGAGGAAACAAACCATAGAGATAGAACTTAGAACTACTTCATTTTGTCAAGTTTCACGGAGCTAGCACAACCGTGTTTGATTTAGAGTTTCAAACACATCTATCTATATAGCAGAAAACAGAGTGAAACCTAAAAATTCAAAGTGTTACTGGAAACGAACGCTTGAACCTAGAAGATTGAAAGTTGGGCAGCCAAGTGGGATTAGTGAACTGATCATTACCACCAAGTATCATCAAGATTTGGTGAAAAAATGTTTGCTGAGATTTCAGCAAACTTGTAGTTTTTTGGAAGCTTGGCAACCAATTTAAAAAGAAAGTGTTTTTCGCCAGTCTCTGCATGGGGTACTTCAGGAGGAAACAAACCATAGAGATAGAACTTAGAACTACTTCATTTTGTCAAGTTTCACGGAGCTAGCACAAACCGTGTTTGATTTAGAGTTTCAAACACATCTATCTATATAGCAGAAAACAGAGTGAAACCTAAAAATTCAAACTGTTACTGGAAACGAAAGCTTTAACCTAGAAGATTGAAAGTTGGGCAGCCAAGTGGGATTAGTGAACTGATCATTACCACCATGTATCATCAAGATTTGGTGAAAAAATGTTTGCTGAGATTTCAGCAAACTAGTAGTTTTTTGGAAGCTTGGCAACCCCTTTAAAACGAAAGTGTTTTTCGCCAGTCTCTGCATGGGGTACTTCAGGAGGAAACAAACCATAGAGATAGAACTTAGAACTACTTCATTTGGTCAAGTTTCAAGGAGCTAACACAAACCGTGTTTGATTTAGAGTTTCAAACACATCTATCTATATAGCAGAAAACAGAGTGAAACCTAAAAATTCAAAGTGTTACTGGAAACGAACGCTTGAACCTAGAAGAGTGAAAGTTGGGCAGCCAAGTGGGCTTAGTGACCTGATCATTACCACCAAGTATCATCAAGATTTGGTGAAAAAATGGTTGCTGAGATTTCAGCAAACTAGTAGTTTTTTGGAAGCTTGGCAACCCCTTTCAAACGAAAGTGTTCTTTGCCAGTCTCTGCATGGGGTACTTCAAGAGGAAACAAACCATAGAGATAGAACTTAGAACTACTTCATTTTGTCAAGTTTCACGGAGCTAGCACAAACCGTGTTTGATTTAGAGTTTCAAACACATCTATCTATATAGCAGAAAACAGAGTGAAACCTAAAAATTCAAAGTGTTACTGGAAACGAACGCTTGAACCTAGAAGATTGAAAGTTGGGCAGCCAAGTGGGATTAGTGAACTGATCATTACCACCAAGTATCATCAAGATTTGGTGAAAAAATGTTTGCTGAGATTTCAGCAAACTAGTAGTTTTTTGGAAGCTTGGCAACCAATTTAAAAAGAAAGTGTTTTTCGCCAGTCTCTGCATGGGGTACTTCAGGAGGAAACAAACCATAGAGATAGAACTTAGAACTACTTCATTTGGTCAAGTTTCAAGGAGCTAGCACAAACCGTGTTTGATTTAGAGTTTCAAACACATCTATCTATATAGCAGAAAACAGAGTGAAACGTAAAAATTCAAAGTGTTACTGGAAACGAACGCTTGAACCTAGAAGAGTGAAAGTTGGGCAGCCAAGTGGGCTTAGTGAACTGATCATTACCACCAAGTATCATCAAGATTTGGTGAAAAAATGGTTGCTGAGATTTCGGCAAACTAGTAGTTTTTTGGAAGCTTGGCAACCCCTTTCAAACGAAAGTGTTCTTTGCCACTCTCTGAATGGGGTACTTCAAGAGGAAACAAACCATAGAGATACAACTTAGAACTACTTCATTTTGTCAAGTTTTACGGAGCTAGCACAAACCGTGTTTGATTTAGAGTTTCAAACACATCTATCTATATAGCAGAAAACAGAGTGAAACCTAAAAATTCAAACTGTTACTGGAAACGAACGCTTGAACCTAGAAGAGTGAAAATTGGGCAGCCAAGTGGGCTTAGTGAACTGATCATTACCACCAAGTATCATCAAGATTTGGTGAAAAAATGGTTGCTGAGATTTCAGCAAACTAGTAGTTTTTTGGAAGCTTGGCAACCCCTTTCAAACGAAAGTGTTCTTTGCCAGTCTCTGCATGGGGTACTTCAAGAGGAAACAAACCATAAAGATAGAACTTAGAACTACTTCATTTTGTCAAGTTTCACGGAGCTAGCACAAACCGTGTTTGATTTAGAGTTTCAAACACATCTATCTATATAGCAGAAAACAGAGTGAAACCTAAAAATTCAAACTGTTACTGGAAACGAACGCTTGAACCTAGAAGATTGAAAGTTGGGCAGCCAAGTGGGATTAGTGAACTGATCATTACCACCAAGTATCATCAAGATTTGGTGAAAAAATGTTTGCTGAGATTTCAGCAAACTAGTAGTTTTTTGGAAGCTTGGCAACCAATTTAAAAAGAAAGTGTTTTTCGCCAGTCTCTGCATGGGGTACTTCAGGAGGAAACAAACCATAGAGATAGAACTTAGAACTACTTCATTTTTTCAAGTTTCAAGGAGCTAGCACAAACCGTGTTTGATTTAGAGTTTCAAACACATCTATCTATATAGCAGAAAACAGAGTGAAACCCAAAAATTCAAAGTGTTACTGGAAACGAACGCTTGAACCTAGAAGAGTGAAAATTGGGCAGCCAAGTGGGCTTAGTGAACTGATCATTACCACCAAGTATCATCAAGATTTGGTGAAAAAATGTTTGCTGAGATTTCAGCAAACGAGTAGTTTTTTGGAAGCTTGGCAACCCCTTTCAAACGAAAGTGTTCTTTGCCACTCTCTGAATGGGGTACTTCAAGAGGAAACAAACCATAGAGATATAACTTAGAACTACTTCATTTTGTCAAGTTTTACGGAGCTAGCACAAACCGTGTTTGATTTAGAGTTTCAAACACATCTATCTATATAGCAGAAAACAGAGTGAAACCTAAAAATTCAAACTGTTACTGGAAACGAACGCTTGAACCTAGAAGAGTGAAAATTGGGCAGCCAAGTGGGCTTAGTGAACTGATCATTACCACCAAGTATCATCAAGATTTGGTGAAAAAATGGTTGCTGAGATTTCAGCAAACTAGTAGTTTTTTGGAAGCTTGGCAACCCCTTTCAAACGAAAGTGTTCTTTGCCAGTCTCTGCATGGGGTACTTCAAGAGGAAACAAACCATAAAGATAGAACTTAGAACTACTTCATTTTGTCAAGTTTCACGGAGCTAGCACAAACCGTGTTTGATTTAGAGTTTCAAACACATCTATCTATATAGCAGAAAACAGAGTGAAACCTAAAAATTCAAACTGTTACTGGAAACGAACGCTTGAACCTAGAAGATTGAAAGTTGGGCAGCCAAGTGGGATTAGTGAACTGATCATTACCACCAAGTATCATCAAGATTTGGTGAAAAAATGTTTGCTGAGATTTCAGCAAACTAGTAGTTTTTTGGAAGCTTGGCAACCAATTTAAAAAGAAAGTGTTTTTCGCCAGTCTCTGCATGGGGTACTTCAGGAGGAAACAAACCATAGAGATAGAACTTAGAACTACTTCATTTTTTCAAGTTTCAAGAAGCTAGCACAAACCGTGTTTGATTTAGAGTTTCAAACACATCTATCTATATAGCAGAAAACAGAGTGAAACCCAAAAATTCAAAGTGTTACTGGAAACGAACGCTTGAACCTAGAAGAGTGAAAATTGGGCAGCCAAGTGGGCTTAGTGAACTGATCATTACCACCAAGTATCATCAAGATTTGGTGAAAAAATGTTTGCTGAGATTTCAGCAAACGAGTAGTTTTTGGAAGCTTGGCAACCCCTTTCAAACGAAAGTGTTCTTTGCCAGTCTCTGCATGGGGTACTTCAAGAGGAAACAAACCATAGAGATAGAACTTAGAACTACTTCATTTTGTCAAGTTTCACGGAGCTAGCACAAACCGTGTTTCATTTAGAGTTTCAAACACATCTATCTATATAGCAGAAAACAGAGTGAAACCTAAAAATTCAAACTGTTACTGGAAACGAACGCTTGAACCTAGAAGATTGAAAGTTGGGCAGCCAAGTGGGATTAGTGAACTGATCATTACCACCAAGTATCATCAAGATTTGGTGAAAAAATGTTTGCTGAGATTTCAGCAAACTAGTAGTTTTTTGGAAGCTTGGCAACCCCTTTCAAACGAAAGTGTTTTTCGCCAGTCTCTGCATGGGGTACTTCAGGAGGAAACAAACCATAGAGATAGAACTTAGAACTACTTCATTTGGTCAAGTTTCACGGAGCTAGCACAAACCGTGTTTGATTTAGAGTTTCAAACACATCTATCTATATAGCAGAAAACAGAGTGAAACCTAAAAATTCAAAGTGTTACTGGAAACGAACGCTTGAACCTAGAAGAGTGAAAGTTGGGCAGCCAAGTGGGATTAGTGAACTGATCATTACCACCAAGTATCATCAAGATTTGGTGAAAAAATGGTTGCTGAGATTTCGGCAAACTAGTAGTTTTTTGGAAGCTTGGCAACCCCTTTCAAACGAAAGTGTTCTTTGCCACTCTCTGAATGGGGTACTTCAAGAGGAAACAAACCATAGAGATAGAACTTAGAACTACTTCATTTTGTCAAGTTTCACGGAGCTAGCACAAACCGTGTTTGATTTAGAGTTTCAAACACATCTATCTATATAGCAGAAAACAGAGTGAAACCTAAAAATTCAAAGTGTTACTGGAAACGAACGCTTGAACCTAGAAGAGTGAAAGTTGGGCAGCCAAGTGGGATTAGTGAACTGATCATTACCACCAAGTATCATCAAGATTTGGTGAAAAAATGTTTGCTGAGATTTCAGCAAACTAGTAGTTTTTTGGAAGCTTGGCAACCTTTTTCAAACGAAAGTGTTTTTTGCCAGTCTCTGCATGGGGTACTTCAGGAGGAAACAAACCATAGAGATAGAACTTAGAACTACTTCATTTGGTCAAGTTTCAAGGAGCTAGCACAAACCGTGTTTGATTTCGAGTTTCAAACACATCTATCTATATAGCAGAAAACAGAGTGAAACCTAAAAATTCAAAGTGTTACTGGAAACGAACGCTTGAACCTAGAAGAGTGAAAATTGGGCAGCCAAGTGGGCTTAGTGAACTGATCATTACCACCAAGTATCATCAAGATTTGGTGAAAAAATGGTTGCTGAGATTTCAGCAAACTAGTAGTTTTTTGGAAGCTTGGCAACCCCTTTCAAACGAAAGTGTTCTTCGCCAGTCTCTGCATGGGGTACTTCAAGAGAAAACACACCATAGAGATAGAACTTAGAACTACTTCATTTTGTCAAGTTTCACGGAGCTAGCACAAACCGTGTTTGATTTAGAGTTTCAAACACATCTATCTATATAGCAGAAAACAGAGTGAAACCTAAAAATTCAAACTGTTACTGGAAACGAACGCTTGAACCTAGAAGATTGAAAGTTGGGCAGCCAAGTGGGATTAGTGAACTGATCATTACCACCAAGTATCATCAAGATTTGGTGAAAAAATGTTTGCTGAGATTTCAGCAAACTAGTAGTTTTTTGGAAGCTTGGCAACCCCTTTAAAACGAAAGTGTTCTTCGCCAGTCTCTGCATGGGGTACTTCAAGAGGAAACAAACCATAGAGATAGAACTTAGAACTACTTCATTTGGTCAAGTTTCAAGGAGCTAGCACAAACCGTGTTTGATTTAGAGTTTCAAACACATCTATCTATATAGCAGAAAACAGAGTGAAACCTAAAAATTCAAAGTGTTACTGGAAACGAACGCTTGAACCTAGAAGAGTGAAAATTGGGCAGCCAAGTGGGCTTAGTGAACTGATCATTACCACCAAGTATCATCAAGATTTGGTGAAAAAATGGTTGCTGAGATTTCAGCAAACTAGTAGATTTTGGAAGCTTGGCAACCCCTTTCAAACGAAAGTGTTCTTTGCCAGTCTCTGCATGGGGTACTTCAAGAGGAAACAAACCATAAAGATAGAACTTAGAACTACTTCATTTTGTCAAGTTTTACGGAGCTAGCACAAACCGTGTTTGATTTAGAGTTTCAAACACATCTATCTATATAGCAGAAAACAGAGTGAAACCTAAAAATTCAAACTGTTACTGGAAACGAACGCTTGAACCTAGAAGAGTGAAAATTGGGCAGCCAAGTGGGCTTAGTGAACTGATCATTACCACCAAGTATCATCAAGATTTGGTGAAAAAATGGTTGCTGAGATTTCAGCAAACTAGTAGTTTTTTGGAAGCTTGGCAACCCCTTTCAAACGAAAGTGTTCTTTGCCAGTCTCTGCATGGGGTACTTCAAGAGGAAACAAACCATAAAGATAGAACTTAGAACTACTTCATTTTGTCAAGTTTCACGGAGCTAGCACATACCGTGTTTGATTTAGAGTTTCAAACACATCTATCTATATAGCAGAAAACAGAGTGAAACCTAAAAATTCAAACTGTTACTGGAAACGAACGCTTGAACCTAGAAGATTGAAAGTTGGGCAGCCAAGTGGGATTAGTGAACTGATCATTACCACCAAGTATCATCAAGATTTGGTGAAAAAATGTTTGCTGAGATTTCAGCAAACTAGTAGTTTTTTGGAAGCTTGGCAACCAATTTAAAAAGAAAGTGTTTTTCGCCAGTCTCTGCATGGGGTACTTCAGGAGGAAACAAACCATAGAGATAGAACTTAGAACTACTTCATTTTTTCAAGTTTCAAGGAGCTAGCACAAACCGTGTTTGATTTAGAGTTTCAAACACATCTATCTATATAGCAGAAAACAGAGTGAAACCCAAAAATTCAAAGTGTTACTGGAAACGAACGCTTGAACCTAGAAGAGTGAAAATTGGGCAGCCAAGTGGGCTTAGTGAACTGATCATTACCACCAAGTATCATCAAGATTTGGTGAAAAAATGTTTGCTGAGATTTCAGCAAACGAGTAGTTTTTGGAAGCTTGGCAACCCCTTTCAAACGAAAGTGTTCTTTGCCAGTCTCTGCATGGGGTACTTCAAGAGGAAACAAACCATAGAGATAGAACTTAGAACTACTTCATTTTGTCAAGTTTCACGGAGCTAGCACAAACCGTGTTTGATTTAGAGTTTCAAACACATCTATCTATATAGCAGAAAACAGAGTGAAACCTAAAAATTCAAACTGTTACTGGAAACGAACGCTTGAACCTAGAAGATTGAAAGTTGGGCAGCCAAGTGGGATTAGTGAACTGATCATTACCACCAAGTATCATCAAGATTTGGTGAAAAAATGTTTGCTGAGATTTCAGCAAACTAGTAGTTTTTTGGAAGCTTGGCAACCCCTTTCAAACGAAAGTGTTTTTCGCCAGTCTCTGCATGGGGTACTTCAGGAGGAAACAAACCATAGAGATAGAACTTAGAACTACTTCATTTGGTCAAGTTTCACGGAGCTAGCACAAACCGTGTTTGATTTAGAGTTTCAAACACATCTATCTATATAGCAGAAAACAGAGTGAAACCTAAAAATTCAAAGTGTTACTGGAAACGAACGCTTGAACCTAGAAGAGTGAAAGTTGGGCAGCCAAGTGGGCTTAGTGAACTGATCATTACCACCAAGTATCATCAAGATTTGGTGAAAAAATGGTTGCTGAGATTTCGGCAAACTAGTAGTTTTTTGGAAGCTTGGCAACCCCTTTCAAACGAAAGTGTTCTTTGCCAGTATCTGCATGGGGTACTTCAAGAGGAAACAAACCATAAAGATAGAACTTAGAACTACTTCATTTTGTCAAGTTTCACGGAGCTAGCACAAACCGTGTTTGATTTAGAGTTTCAAACACATCTATCTATATAGCAGAAAACAGAGTGAAACCTAAAAATTCAAAGTGTTACTGGAAACGAACGCTTGAACCTAGAAGAGTGAAAGTTGGGCAGCCAAGTGGGATTAGTGAACTGATCATTACCACCAAGTATCATCAAGATTTGGTGAAAAAATGTTTGCTGAGATTTCAGCAAACTAGTAGTTTTTTGGAAGCTTGGCAACCTTTTTCAAACGAAAGTGTTTTTTGCCAGTCTCTGCATGGGGTACTTCAGGAGGAAACAAACCATAGAGATAGAACTTAGAACTACTTCATTTGGTCAAGTTTCAAGGAGCTAGCACAAACCGTGTTTGATTTCGAGTTTCAAACACATCTATCTATATAGCAGAAAACAGAGTGAAACCTAAAAATTCAAAGTGTTACTGGAAACGAACGCTTGAACCTAGAAGAGTGAAAATTGGGCAGCCAAGTGGGCTTAGTGAACTGATCATTACCACCAAGTATCATCAAGATTTGGTGAAAAAATGGTTGCTGAGATTTCAGCAAACTAGTAGTTTTTTGGAAGCTTGGCAACCCCTTTCAAACGAAAGTGTTCTTCGCCAGTCTCTGCATGGGGTACTTCAAGAGAAAACACACCATAGAGATAGAACTTAGAACTACTTCATTTTGTCAAGTTTCACGGAGCTAGCACAAACCGTGTTTGATTTAGAGTTTCAAACACATCTATCTATATAGCAGAAAACAGAGTGAAACCTAAAAATTCAAACTGTTACTGGAAACGAACGCTTGAACCTAGAAGATTGAAAGTTGGGCAGCCAAGTGGGATTAGTGAACTGATCATTACCACCAAGTATCATCAAGATTTGGTGAAAAAATGTTTGCTGAGATTTCAGCAAACTAGTAGTTTTTTGGAAGCTTGGCAACCCCTTTAAAACGAAAGTGTTCTTCGCCAGTCTCTGCATGGGGTACTTCAAGAGGAAACAAACCATAGAGATAGAACTTAGAACTACTTCATTTGGTCAAGTTTCAAGGAGCTAGCACAAACCGTGTTTGATTTAGAGTTTCAAACACATCTATCTATATAGCAGAAAACAGAGTGAAACCTAAAAATTCAAAGTGTTACTGGAAACGAACGCTTGAACCTAGAAGAGTGAAAATTGGGCAGCCAAGTGGGCTTAGTGAACTGATCATTACCACCAAGTATCATCAAGATTTGGTGAAAAAATGGTTGCTGAGATTTCAGCAAACTAGTAGTTTTTTGGAAGCTTGGCAACCCCTTTCAAACGAAAGTGTTCTTTGCCAGTCTCTGCATGGGGTACTTCAAGAGGAAACAAACCATAGAGATAGAACTTAGAACTACTTCATTTTGTCAAGTTTCACGGAGCTAGCACAAACCGTGTTTGATTTAGAGTTTCAAACACATCTATCTATATAGCAGAAAACAGAGTGAAACCTAAAAATTCAAACTGTTACTGGAAACGAACGCTTGAACCTAGAAGAGTGAAAGTTGGGCAGCAAGTGGGATTAGTGAACTGATCATTACCACCAAGTATCATCAAGATTTGGTGAAAAAATGTTTGCTGAGATTTCAGCAAACTAGTAGTTTTTTGGAAGCTTGGCAACCCCTTTCAAACGAAAGTGTTTTTCACAAGTCTCTGCATGGGGTACTTCAGGAGGAAACAAACCATAGAGATAGAACTTAGAACTACTTCATTTGGTCAAGTTTCAAGGAGCTAGCACAAACCGTGTTTGATTTAGAGTTTCAAACACATCTATCTATATAGCAGAAAACAGAGTGAAACCTAAAAATTCAAAGTGTTACTGGAAACGAACGCTTGAACCTAGAAGAGTGAAAATTGGGCAGCCAAGTGGACTTAGTGAACTGATCATTACCACCAAGTATCATCAAGATTTGGTTAAAAATGGTTGCTGAGATTTCAGCAAACTAGTAGTTTTTTGGAAGCTTGGCAACCCCTTTCAAACGAAAGTGTTCTTCGCCAGTCTCTGCATGGGTAACTTCAAGAGAAAACACACCATAGAGATAGAACTTAGAACTACTTCATTTTGTCAAGTTTCACGGAGCTAGCACAAACCGTGTTTGATTTAGAGTTTCAAACACATCTATCTATATAGCAGAAAACAGAGTGAAACCTAAAAATTCAAAGTGTTACTGGAAACGAACGCTTGAACCTAGAAGAGTGAAAATTGGGAAGCCAAGTGGCCTTAGTGAACTGATCATTACCACCAAGTATCATCAAGATTTGGTGAAAAAATGTTTGCTGAGATTTCAGCAAACGTGTAGTTTTTTGGAAGCTTGGCAACCCCTTTCAAACGAAAGTGTTCTTCGCCAGTCTCTGCATGGGGTACTTCAAGAGGAAACAAACCATAGAGATAGAACTTAGAACTACTTCATTTTGTCAAGTTTCACGGAGCTAGCACAAACCGTGTTTGATTTAGAGTTTCAAACACATCTATCTATATAGCAGAAAACAGAGTGAAACCTAAAATTCAAACTGTTACTGGAAACGAACGCTTGAACCTAGAAGATTGAAAGTTGGGCAGCCAAGTGGGATTAGTGAACTGATCATTACCACCAAGTATCATCAAGATTTGGTGAAAAAATGTTTGCTGAGATTTCAGCAAACTAGTATTTTTTTGGAAGCTTGGCAACCCCTTTAAAACGAAAGTGTTTTTCGCCAGTCTCTGCATGGGGTACTTCAAGAGGAAACAAACCATAGAGATAGAACTTAGAACTACTTCATTTGGTCAAGTTTCAAGGAGCTAGCACAAACCGTGTTTGATTTAGAGTTTCAAACACATCTATCTATATAGCAGAAAACAGAGTGAAACCTAAAAATTCAAAGTGTTACTGGAAATGAACGCTTGAACCTAGAAGAGTGAAAGTTGGGCAGCCAAGTGGGCTTACTGAACTGATCATTACCACCAAGTATCATCAAGATTTGGTGAAAAAATGGTTGCTGAGATTTCAGCAAACGAGTAGTTTTTTGGAAGCTTGGCAACCCCTTTCAAACGAAAGTGTTCTTTGCCAGTCTCTGCATGGTGTACTTCAAGAGGAAACAAACCATAGAGATAGAAATTAGAACTACTTCATTTTGTCAAGTTTCACGGAGCTAGCACAAACCGTGTTTGATTTAGAGTTTCAAACACATCTATCTATATAGCAGAAAACAGAGTGAAACCTAAAAATTCAAACTGTTACTGGAAACGAACGCTTGAACCTAGAAGATTGAAAGTTGGGCAGCCAAGTGGGATTAGTGAACTGATCATTACCACCAAGTATCATCAAGATTTGGTGAAAAAATGTTTGCTGAGATTTTAGCAAACTAGTAGTTTTTTGGAAGCTTGGCAACCAATTTAAAAAGAAAGTGTTTTTCGCCAGTCTCTGCATGGGGTACTTCAGGAGGAAACAAACCATAGAGATAGAACTTAGAACTACTTCATTTTGTCAAGTTTCACGGAGCTAGCACAAACCGTGTTTGATTTAGAGTTTCAAACACATCTATCTATATAGCAGAAAACAGAGTGAAACCTAAAAATTCAAACTGTTACTGGAAACGAACGCTTTAACCTAGAAGATTGAAAGTTGGGCAGCCAAGTGGGATTAGTGAACTGATCATTACCACCATGTATCATCAAGATTTGGTGAAAAAATGTTTGCTGAGATTTCAGCAAACTAGTAGTTTTTTGGAAGCTTGGCAACCCCTTTAAAACGAAAGTGTTTTTCGCCAGTCTCTGCATGGGGTACTTCAGGAGGAAACAAACCATAGAGATAGAACTTAGAACTACTTCATTTGGTCAAGTTTCAAGGAGCTAACACAAACCGTGTTTGATTTAGAGTTTCAAACACATCTATCTATATAGCAGAAAACAGAGTGAAACCTAAAAATTCAAAGTGTTACTGGAAACGAACGCTTGAACCTAGAAGAGTGAAAGTTGGGCAGCCAAGTGGGCTTAGTGACCTGATCATTACCACCAAGTATCATCAAGATTTGGTGAAAAAATGGTTGCTGAGATTTCAGCAAACTAGTAGTTTTTTGGAAGCTTGGCAACCCTTTCAAACGAAAGTGTTCTTTGCCAGTCTCTGCATGGGGTACTTCAAGAGGAAACAAACCATAGAGATAGAACTTAGAACTACTTCATTTTGTCAAGTTTCACGGAGCTAGCACAAACCGTGTTTGATTAGAGTTTCAAACACATCTATCTATATAGCAGAAAACAGAGTGAAACCTAAAAATTCAAAGTGTTACTGGAAACGAACGCTTGAACCTAGAAGATTGAAAGTTGGGCAGCCAAGTGGGATTAGTGAACTGATCATTACCACCAAGTATCATCAAGATTTGGTGAAAAAATGTTTGCTGAGATTTCAGCAAACTAGTAGTTTTTTGGAAGCTTGGCAACCAATTTAAAAAGAAAGTGTTTTTCGCCAGTCTCTGCATGGGGTACTTCAGGAGGAAACAAACCATAGAGATAGAACTTAGAACTACTTCATTTTGTCAAGTTTCACGGAGCTAGCACAAACCGTGTTTGATTTAGAGTTTCAAACACATCTATCTATATAGCAGAAAACAGAGTGAAACCTAAAAATTCAAACTGTTACTGGAAACGAAAGCTTTAACCTAGAAGATTGAAAGTTGGGCAGCCAAGTGGGATTAGTGAACTGATCATTACCACCATGTATCATCAAGATTTGGTGAAAAAATGTTTGCTGAGATTTCAGCAAACTAGTAGTTTTTTGGAAGCTTGGCAACCCCTTTAAAACGAAAGTGTTTTTCGCCAGTCTCTGCATGGGGTACTTCAGGAGGAAACAAACCATAGAGATAGAACTTAGAACTACTTCATTTGGTCAAGTTTCAAGGAGCTAACACAAACCGTGTTTGATTTAGAGTTTCAAACACATCTATCTATATAGCAGAAAACAGAGTGAAACCTAAAAATTCAAAGTGTTACTGGAAACGAACGCTTGAACCTAGAAGAGTGAAAGTTGGGCAGCCAAGTGGGCTTAGTGACCTGATCATTACCACCAAGTATCATCAAGTTTTGGTGAAAAAATGGTTGCTGAGATTTCAGCAAACTAGTAGTTTTTTGGAAGCTTGGCAACCCCTTTCAAACGAAAGTGTTCTTTGCCAGTCTCTGCATGGGGTACTTCAAGAGGAAACAAACCATAGAGATAGAACTTAGAACTACTTTATTTTGTCAAGTTTCACGGAGCTAGCACAAACCGTGTTTGATTTAGAGTTTCAAACACATCTATCTATATAGCAGAAAACAGAGTGAAACCTAAAAATTCAAAGTGTTACTGGAAACGAACGCTTGAACCTAGAAGATTGAAAGTTGGGCAGCCAAGTGGGATTAGTGAACTGATCATTACCACCAAGTATCATCAAGATTTGGTGAAAAAATGTTTGCTGAGATTTCAGCAAACTAGTAGTTTTTTGGAAGCTTGGCAACCAATTTAAAAAGAAAGTGTTTTTCGCCAGTCTCTGCATGGGGTACTTCAGGAGGAAACAAACCATAGAAATAGAACTTAGAACTACTTCATTTTGTCAAGTTTCACGGAGCTAGCACAAACCGTGTTTGATTTAGAGTTTCAAACACATCTATCTATATAGCAGAAAACAGAGTGAAACCTAAAAATTCAAAGTGTTACTGGAAACGAACGCTTGAACCTAGAAGAGTGAAAGTTGGGCAGCCAAGTGGGATTAGTGAACTGATCATTACCACCATGTATCATCAAGATTTGGTGAAAAAATGGTTGCTGAGATTTCAGCAAACTAGTAGTTTTTTGGAAGCTTGGCAACCCCTTTAAAACGAAAGTGTTTTTCGCCAGTCTCTGCATGGGGTACTTCAGGAGGAAACAAACATAGAGATAGAACTCAGAACTACTTCATTTGGTCAAGTTTCAAGGAGCTAACACAAACCGTGTTTGATTTAGAGTTTCAAACACATCTATCTATATAGCAGAAAACAGAGTGAAACCTAAAAATTCAAACTGTTACTGGAAACGAACGCTTGAACCTAGAAGATTGAAAGTTGGGCAGCCAAGTGGGATTAGTGAACTGATCATTACCACCAAGTATCATCAAGATTTGGTGAAAAAATGTTTGCTGAGATTTCAGCAAACTAGTAGTTTTTTGGAAGCTTGGCAACCCCTTTAAAATGAAAGTGTTTTTCGCCAGTCTCTGCATGGGGTACTTCAGGAGGAAACAAACCATAGAGATAGAACTTAGAACTACTTCATTTGGTCAAGTTTCAAGGAGCTAGCACAAACCGTGTTTGATTTAGAGTTTCAAACACATCTATCTATATAGCAGAAAACAGAGTGAAACCTACAAATTCAAAGTGTTACTGGAAACGAACGCTTGAACCTAGAAGAGTGAAAGTTGGGCAGCCAAGTGGGCTTAGTGAACTGATCATTACCACCAAGTATCATCAAGATTTGGTGAAAAAATGGTTGCTGAGATTTCGGCAAACTAGTAGTTTTTTGGAAGCTTGGCAACCCCTTTCAAACGAAAGTGTTCTTTGCCACTCTCTGAATGGGGTACTTCAAGAGGAAACAAACCATAGAGATATAACTTAGAACTACTTCATTTTGTCAAGTTTTAAGGAGCTAGCACAAACCGTGTTTGATTTAGAGTTTCAAACACATCTATCTATATAGCAGAAAACAGAGTGAAACCTAAAAATTCAAACTGTTACTGGAAACGAACGCTTGAACCTAGAAGAGTGAAAATTGGGCAGCCAAGTGGGCTTAGTGAACTGATCATTACCACCAAGTATCATCAAGATTTGGTGAAAAAATGGTTGCTGAGATTTCAGCAAACTAGTAGTTTTTGGAAGCTTGGCAACCCCTTTCAAACGAAAGTGTTCTTTGCCAGTCTCTGCATGGGGTACTTCAAGAGGAAACAAACCATAAAGATAGAACTTAGAACTACTTCATTTTGTCAAGTTTCACGGAGCTAGCACAAACCGTGTTTGATTTAGAGTTTCAAACACATCTATCTATATAGCAGAAAACAGAGTGAAACCTAAAAATTCAAACTGTTACTGGAAACGAACGCTTGAACCTAGAAGATTGAAAGTTGGGCAGCCAAGTGGGATTAGTGAACTGATCATTACCACCATGTATCATCAAGATTTGGTGAAAAAATGTTTGCTGAGATTTCAGCAAACTAGTAGTTTTTTGGAAGCTTGGCAACCCCTTTAAAACGAAAGTGTTTTTCGCCAGTCTCTGCATGGGGTACTTCAGGAGGAAACAAACCATAGAGATAGAACTTAGAACTACTTCATTTTTTCAAGTTTCAAGGAGCTAGCACAAACCGTGTTTGATTTAGAGTTTCAAACACATCTATCTATATAGCAGAAAACAGAGTGAAACCCAAAAATTCAAAGTGTTACTGGAAACGAACGCTTGAACCTAGAAGAGTGAAAATTGGGCAGCCAAGTGGGCTTAGTGAACTGATCATTACCACCAAGTATCATCAAGATTTGGTGAAAAAATGTTTGCTGAGATTTCAGCAAACTAGTAGTTTTTTGGAAGCTTGGCAACCCCTTTAAAACGAAAGTGTTTTTCGCCAGTCTCTGCATGGGGTACTTCAGGAGGAAACAAACCGTAGAGATAGAACTTAGAACTACTTCATTTGGTCAAGTTTCAAGGAGCTAGCACAAACCGTGTTTGATTTAGAGTTTCAAACACATCTATCTATATAGCAGAAAACAGAGTGAAACCTACAAATTCAAAGTGTTACTGGAAACGAACGCTTGAACCTAGAAGAGTGAAAGTTGGGCAGCCAAGTGGGCTTAGTGAACTGATCATTACCACCAAGTATCATCAAGATTTGGTGAAAAAATGGTTGCTGAGATTTCGGCAAACTAGTAGTTTTTTGGAAGCTTGGCAACCCCTTTCAAACGAAAGTGTTCTTTGCCACTCTCTGAATGGGGTACTTCAAGAGGAAACAAACCATAGAGATATAACTTAGAACTACTTCATTTTGTCAAGTTTTAAGGAGCTAGCACAAACCGTGTTTGATTTAGAGTTTCAAACACATCTATCTATATAGCAGAAAACAGAGTGAAACCTAAAAATTCAAACTGTTACTGGAAACGAACGCTTGAACCTAGAAGAGTGAAAATTGGGCAGCCAAGTGGGCTTAGTGAACTGATCATTACCACCAAGTATCATCAAGATTTGGTGAAAAAATGGTTGCTGAGATTTCAGCAAACTAGTAGTTTTTTGGAAGCTTGGCAACCCCTTTCAAACGAAAGTGTTCTTTGCCAGTCTCTGCATGGGGTACTTCAAGAGGAAACAAACCATAAAGATAGAACTTAGAACTACTTCATTTTGTCAAGTTTCACGGAGCTAGCACAAACCGTGTTTGATTTAGAGTTTCAAACACATCTATCTATATAGCAGAAAACAGAGTGAAACCTAAAAATTCAAACTGTTACTGGAAACGAACGCTTGAACCTAGAAGATTGAAAGTTGGGCAGCCAAGTGGGATTAGTGAACTGATCATTAAAACCATGTATCATCAAGATTTGGTGAAAAAATGTTTGCTGAGATTTCAGCAAACTAGTAGTTTTTTGGAAGCTTGGCAACCCCTTTAAAACGAAAGTGTTTTTCGCCAGTCTCTGCATGGGGTACTTCAGGAGGAAACAAACCATAGAGATAGAACTTAGAACTACTTCATTTGGTCAAGTTTCAAGGAGCTAACACAAACCGTGTTTGATTTAGAGTTTCAAACACATCTATCTATATAGCAGAAAACAGAGTGAAACCTAAAAATTCAAAGTGTTACTGGAAACGAACGCTTGAACCTAGAAGAGTGAAAGTTGGGCAGCCAAGTGGGCTTAGTGACCTGATCATTACCACCAAGTATCATCAAGATTTGGTGAAAAAATGGTTGCTGAGATTTCAGCAAACTAGTAGTTTTTTGGAAGCTTGGCAACCCCTTTCAAACGAAAGTGTTCTTTGCCAGTCTCTGCATGGGGTACTTCAAGAGGAAACAAACCATAGAGACAGAACTTAGAACTACTTCATTTTGTCAAGTTTCACGGAGCTAGCACAAACCGTGTTTGATTTAGAGTTTCAAACACATCTATCTATATAGCAGAAAACAGAGTGAAACCTAAAAATTCAAAGTGTTACTGGAAACGAACGCTTGAACCTAGAAGATTGAAAGTTGGGCAGCCAAGTGGGATTAGTGAACTGATCATTACCACCAAGTATCATCAAGATTTTGTGAAAAAATGTTTGCTGAGATTTCATCAAACTAGTAGTTTTTTGGAAGCTTGGCAACCAATTTAAAAAGAAAGTGTTTTTCGCCAGTCTCTGCATGGGGTACTTCAGGAGGAAACAAACCTTAGAGATAGAACTTAGAACTACTTCATTTTGTCAAGTTTCACGGAGCTAGCACAAACCGTGTTTGATTTAGAGTTTCAAACACATCTATCTATATAGCAGAAAACATAGTGAAACCTAAAAATTCAAACTGTTACTGGAAACGAAAGCTTTAACCTAGAAGATTGAAAGTTGGGCAGCCAAGTGGGATTAGTGAACTGATCATTACCACCATGTATCATCAAGATTTGGTGAAAAAATGTTTGCTGAGATTTCAGCAAACTAGTAGTTTTTTGGAAGCTTGGCAACCCCTTTAAAACGAAAGTGTTTTTCGCCAGTCTCTGCATGGGGTACTTCAGGAGGAAACAAACCATAGAGATAGAACTTAGAACTACTTCATTTGGTCAAGTTTCAAGGAGCTAACACAAACCGTGTTTGATTTAGAGTTTCAAACACATCTATCTATATAGCAGAAAACAGAGTGAAACCTAAAAATTCAAAGTGTTACTGGAAACGAACGCTTGAACCTAGAAGAGTGAAAGTTGGGCAGCCAAGTGGGCTTAGTGACCTGATCATTACCACCAAGTATCATCAAGATTTGGTGAAAAAATGGTTGCTGAGATTTCAGCAAACTAGTAGTTTTTTGGAAGCTTGGCAACCCCTTTCAAACGAAAGGGTTCTTTGCCAGTCTCTGCATGGGGTACTTCAAGAGGAAACAAACCATAGAGATAGAACTTAGAACTACTTCATTTTGTCAAGTTTCACGGAGCTAGCACAAACCGTGTTTGATTTAGAGTTTCAAACACATCTATCTATATAGCAGAAAACAGAGTGAAACCTAAAAATTCAAAGTGTTACTGGAAACGAACGCTTGAACCTAGAAGATTGAAAGTTGGGCAGCCAAGTGGGATTAGTGAACTGATCATTACCACCAAGTATCATCAAGATTTGGTGAAAAAATGTTTGCTGAGATTTCAGCAAACTAGTAGTTTTTTGGAAGCTTGGCAACCAATTTAAAAAGAAAGTGTTTTTCGCCAGTCTCTGCATGGGGTACTTCAGGAGGAAACAAACCATAGAGATAGAACTTAGAACTACTTCATTTTGTCAAGTTTCACGGAGCTAGCACAAACCGTGTTTGATTTAGAGTTTCAAACTCATCTATCTATATAGCAGAAAACAGAGTGAAACCTAAAAATTCAAACTGTTACTGGAAACGAAAGCTTTAACCTAGAAGATTGAAAGTTGGGCAGCCAAGTGGGATTAGTGAACTGATCATTACCACCATGTATCATCAAGATTTGGTGAAAAAATGTTTGCTGAGATTTCAGCAAACTAGTAGTTTTTTGGAAGCTTGGCAACCCCTTTAAAACGAAAGTGTTTTTCGCCAGTCTCTGCATGGGGTACTTCAGGAGGAAACAAACCATAGAGATAGAACTTAGAACTACTTCATTTGGTCAAGTTTCAAGGAGCTAACACAAACCGTGTTTGATTTAGAGTTTCAAACACATCTATCTATATAGCAGAAAACAGAGTGAAACCTAAAAATTCAAAGTGTTACTGGAAACGAACGCTTGAACCTAGAAGAGTGAAAGTTGGGCAGCCAAGTGGGCTTAGTGACCTGATCATTACCACCAAGTATCATCAAGATTTGGTGAAAAAATGGTTGCTGAGATTTCAGCAAACTAGTAGTTTTTTGGAAGCTTGGCAACCCCTTTCAAACGAAAGTGTTCTTTGCCAGTCTCTGCATGGGGTACTTCAAGAGGAAACAAACCATAGAGATAGAACTTAGAACTACTTCATTTTGTCAAGTTTCACGGAGCTAGCACAAACCGTGTTTGATTTAGAGTTTCAAACACATCTATCTATATAGCAGAAAACAGAGTGAAACCTAAAAATTCAAAGTGTTACTGGAAACGAACGCTTGAACCTAGAAGATTGAAAGTTGGGCAGCCAAGTGGGATTAGTGAACTGATCATTACCACCAAGTATCATCAAGATTTGGTGAAAAAATGTTTGCTGAGATTTCAGCAAACTAGTAGTTTTTTGGAAGCTTGGCAACCAATTTAAAAAGAAAGTGTTTTTCGCCAGTCTCTGCATGGGGTACTTCAGGAGGAAACAAACCATAGAGATAGAACTTAGAACTACTTCATTTTTTCAAGTTTCAAGGAGCTAGCACAAACCGTGTTTGATTTAGAGTTTCAAACACATCTATCTATATAGCAGAAAACAGAGTGAAACCTAAAAATTCAAAGTGTTACTGGAAACGAACGCTTGAACCTAGAAGAGTGAAAGTTGGGCAGCCAAGTGGGCTTAGTGAACTGATCATTACCACCAAGTATCATCAAGATTTGGTGAAAAAATGGTTGCTGAGATTTCGGCAAACTAGTAGTTTTTTGGAAGCTTGGCAACCCCTTTCAAACGAAAGTGTTCTTTGCCACTCTCTGAATGGGGTACTTCAAGAGGAAACAAACCATAGAGATATAACTTAGAACTACTTCATTTTGTCAAGTTTTACGGAGCTAGCACAAACCGTGTTTGATTTAGAGTTTCAAACACATCTATCTATATAGCAGAAAACAGAGTGAAACCTAAAAATTCAAACTGTTACTGGAAACGAACGCTTGAACCTAGAAGAGTGAAAATTGGGCAGCCAAGTGGGCTTAGTGAACTGATCATTACCACCAAGTATCATCAAGATTTGGTGAAAAAATGGTTGCTGAGATTTCAGCAAACTAGTAGTTTTTTGGAAGCTTGGCAACCCCTTTCAAACGAAAGTGTTCTTTGCCAGTCTCTGCATGGGGTACTTCAAGAGGAAACAAACCATAAAGATAGAACTTAGAACTACTTCATTTTGTCAAGTTTCACGGAGCTAGCACAAACCGTGTTTGATTTAGAGTTTCAAACACATCTATCTATATAGCAGAAAACAGAGTGAAACCTAAAAATTCAAACTGTTACTGGAAACGAACGCTTGAACCTAGAAGATTGAAAGTTGGGCAGCCAAGTGGGATTAGTGAACTGATCATTACCACCAAGTATCATCAAGATTTGGTGAAAAAATGTTTGCTGAGATTTCAGCAAACTAGTAGTTTTTTGGAAGCTTGGCAACCAATTTAAAAAGAAAGTGTTTTTCGCCAGTCTCTGCATGGGGTACTTCAGGAGGAAACAAACCATAGAGATAGAACTTAGAACTACTTCATGTTTTCAAGTTTCAAGGAGCTAGCACAAACCGTGTTTCATTTAGAGTTTCAAACACATCTATCTATATAGCAGAAAACAGAGTGAAACCCAAAAATTCAAAGTGTTACTGGAAACGAACGCTTGAACCTAGAAGAGTGAAAATTGGGCAGCCAAGTGGGCTTAGTGAACTGATCATTACCACCAAGTATCATCAAGATTTGGTGAAAAAATGTTTGCTGAGATTTCAGCAAACGAGTAGTTTTTGGAAGCTTGGCAACCCCTTTCAAACGAAAGTGTTCTTTGCCAGTCTCTGCATGGGGTACTTCAAGAGGAAACAAACCATAGAGATAGAACTTAGAACTACTTCATTTTGTCAAGTTTCACGGAGCTAGCACAAACCGTGTTTGATTTAGAGTTTCAAACACATCTATCTATATAGCAGAAAACAGAGTGAAACCTAAAAATTCAAACTGTTACTGGAAACGAACGCTTGAACCTAGAAGATTGAAAGTTGGGCAGCCAAGTGGGATTAGTGAACTGATCATTACCACCAAGTATCATCAAGATTTGGTGAAAAAATGTTTGCTGAGATTTCAGCAAACTAGTAGTTTTTTGGAAGCTTGGCAACCCCTTTCAAACGAAAGTGTTTTTCGCCAGTCTCTGCATGGGGTACTTCAGGAGGAAACAAACCATAGAGATAGAACTTAGAACTACTTCATTTGGTCAAGTTTCACGGAGCTAGCACAAACCGTGTTTGATTTAGAGTTTCAAACACATCTAACTATATAGCAGAAAACAGAGTGAAACCTAAAAATTCAAAGTGTTACTGGAAACGAACGCTTGAACCTAGAAGAGTGAAAGTTGGGCAGCCAAGTGGGCTTAGTGAACTGATCATTACCACCAAGTATCATCAAGATTTGGTGAAAAAATGGTTGCTGAGATTTCGGCAAACTAGTAGTTTTTTGGAAGCTTGGCAACCCCTTTCAAACGAAAGTGTTCTTTGCCACTCTCTGAATGGGGTACTTCAAGAGGAAACAAACCATAGAGATATAACTTAGAACTACTTCATTTTGTCAAGTTTTACGGAGCTAGCACAAACCGTGTTTGATTTAGAGTTTCAAACACATCTATCTATATAGCAGAAAACAGAGTGAAACCTAAAAATTCAAACTGTTACTGGAAACGAACGCTTGAACCTAGAAGAGTGAAAATTGGGCAGCCAAGTGGGCTTAGGGAACTGATCATTACCACCAAGTATCATCAAGATTTGGTGAAAAAATGGTTGCTGAGATTTCAGCAAACTAGTAGTTTTTTGGAAGCTTGGCAACCCCTTTCAAATGAAAGTGTTCTTTGCCAGTCTCTGCATGGGGTACTTCAAGAGGAAACAAACCATAGAGATAGAACTTAGAACTACTTCATTTTGTCAAGTTTCACGGAGCTAGCACAAACCGTGTTTGATTTAGAGTTTCAAACACATCTATCTATATAGCAGAAAACAGAGTGAAACCTAAAAATTCAAACTGTTACTGGAAACGAACGCTTGAACCTAGAAGATTGAAAGTTGGGCAGCCAAGTGGGATTAGTGAACTGATCATTACCACCAAGTATCATCAAGATTTGGTGAAAAAATGTTTGCTGAGATTTCAGCAAACTAGTAGTTTTTTGGAAGCTTGGCAACCCCTTTAAAACGAAAGTGTTTTTCGCCAGTCTCTGCATGGGGTACTTCAAGAGGAAACAAACCATAGAGATAGAACTTAGAACTACTTCATTTGGTCAAGTTTCAAGGAGCTAGCACAAACCGTGTTTCATTTAGAGTTTCAAACACATCTATCTATATAGCAGAAAACAGAGTGAAACCTAAAAATTCAAAGTGTTACTGGAAACGAACGCTTGAACCTAGAAGAGTGAAAGTTGGGCAGCCAAGTGGGCTTAGTGAATTGATCATTACCACCAAGTATCATCAAGATTTGGTGAAAAAATGGTTGCTGAGATTTCGGCAAACTAGTAGTTTTTTGGAAGCTTGGCAACCCCTTTCAAACGAAAGTTTTCTTTGCCACTCTCTGAATGGGGTACTTCAAGAGGAAACAAACCATAGAGATAGAACTTAGAACTACTTCATTTTGTCAAGTTTCACGGATCTAGCACAAACCGTGTTTGATTTAGAGTTTCAAACACATCTATCAATATAGCAGAAAACAGAGTGAACCCTAAAAATTCAAACTGTTACTGGAAATGAACGCTTGAACCTAGAAGAGTGAAAGTTGGGCAGCCAAGTGGGATTAGTGAACTGATCATTACCACCAAGTATCATCAAGATTTGGTGAAAAAATGTTTGCTGAGATTTCAGCAAACTAGTAGTTTTTTGGAAGCTTGGCAACCCCTTTAAAACGAAAGTGTTTTTCGCCAGTCTCTGCATGGGGTACTTCAGGAGGAAACAAACCGTAGAGATAGAACTTAGAACTACTTCATTTGGTCAAGTTTCAAGGAGCTAACACAAACCGTGTTTGATTTAGAGTTTCAAACACATCTATCTATATAGCAGAAAACAGAGTGAAACCTAAAAATTCAAAGTGTTACTGGAAACGAACGCTTGAACCTAGAAGAGTGAAAGTTGGGCAGCCAAGTGGGCTTAGTGAACTGATCATTACCACCAAGTATCATCAAGATTTGGTAAAAAAATGGTTGCTGAGATTTCAGCAAACGAGTAGTTTTTTGGAAGCTTGGCAACCCCTTTCAAACGAAAGTGTTCTTTGCCAGTCTCTGCATGGGGTACTTCAAGAGGAAACAAACCATAGAGATAGAACTTAGAACTACTTCATTTTGTCAAGTTTCACGGAGCTAGCACAAACCGTGTTTGATTTAGAGTTTCAAACACATCTATCTATATAGCAGAAAACAGAGTGAAACCTAAAAATTCAAACTGTTACTGGAAACGAACGCTTGAACCTAGAAGATTGAAAGTTGGGCAGCCAAGTGGGATTAGTGAACTGATCATTACCACCAAGTATCATCAAGATTTGGTGAAAAAATGTTTGCTGAGATTTCAGCAAACTAGTAGTTTTTTGGAAGCTTGGCAACCAATTTAAAAAGAAAGTGTTTTTCGCCAGTCTCTGCATGGGGTACTTCAGGAGGAAACAAACCATAGAGATAGAACTTAGAACTACTTCATTTTTTCAAGTTTCAAGGAGCTAGCACAAACCGTGTTTGATTTAGAGTTTCAAACACATCTATCTATATAGCAGAAAACAGAGTGAAACCTAAAAATTCAAAGTGTTACTGGAAACGAACGCTTGAACCTAGAAGAGTGAAAGTTGGGCAGCCAAGTGGGCTTAGTGAACTGATCATTACCACCAAGTATCATCAAGATTTGGTGAAAAAATGTTTGCTGAGATTTCAGCAAACGAGTAGTTTTTTGGAAGCTTGGCAACCCCTTTCAAACGAAAGTGTTCTTTGCCAGTCTCTGCATGGGGTACTTCAAGAGGAAACAAACCATAGAGATAGAACTTAGAACTACTTCATTTTGTCAAGTTTCACGGAGCTAGCACAAACCGTGTTTGATTTAGAGTTTCAAACACATCTATCTATATAGCAGAAAACAGAGTGAAACCTAAAAATTCAAAGTGTTCTGGAAACGAACGCTTGAACCTAGAAGAGTGAAAGTTGGGCAGCCAAGTGGGCTTAGTGACCTGATCATTACCACCAAGTATCATCAAGATTTGGTGAAAAAATGGTTGCTGAGATTTCAGCAAACTAGTAGTTTTTTGGAAGCTTGGCAACCAATTTAAAAAGAAAGTGTTTTTCGCCAGTCTCTGCATGGGGTACTTCAGGAGGAAACAAACCATAGAGATAGAACTTAGAACTACTTCATTTTTTCAAGTTTCAAGGAGCTAGCACAAACCGTGTTTGATTTAGAGTTTCAAACACATCTATCTATATAGCAGAAAACAGAGTGAAACCCAAAAATTCAAAGTGTTACTGGAAACGAACGCTTGAACCTAGAAGAGTGAAAATTGGGCAGCCAAGTGGGCTTAGTGAACTGATCATTACCACCAAGTATCATCAAGATTTGGTGAAAAAATGTTTGCTGAGATTTCAGCAAACTAGTAGTTTTTTGGAAACTTGGCAACCCCTTTAAAATGAAAGTGTTTTTCGCCAGTCTCTGCATGGGGTACTTCAGGAGGAAACAAACCATAGAGATAGAACTTAGAACTACTTAATTTGGTCAAGTTTCAAGGAGCTAGCACAAACCGTGTTTGATTTAGAGTTTCAAACACATCTATCTATATAGCAGAAAACAGAGTGAAACCTAAAAATTCAAAGTGTTACTGGAAACGAACGCTTGAACCTAGAAGAGTGAAAGTTGGGCAGCCAAGTTGGCTTAGTGAACTGATCATTACCACCAAGTATCATCAAGATTTGGTGAAAAAATGGTTGCTGAGATTTCGGCAAACTAGTAGTTTTTTGGAAGCTTGGCAACCCCTTTCAAACGAAAGTGTTCTTTGCCACTCTCTGAATGGGGTACTTCAAGAGGAAACAAACCATAGAGATATAACTTAGAACTACTTCATTTTGTCAAGTTTTACGGAGCTAGCACAAACCGTGTTTGATTTAGAGTTTCAAACACATCTATCTATATAGCAGAAAACAGAGTGAAACCTAAAAATTCAAACTGTTACTGGAAACGAACGCTTGAACCTAGAAGAGTGAAAATTGGGCAGCCAAGTGGGCTTAGTGAACTGATCATTACCACCAAGTATCATCAAGATTTGGTGAAAAAATGGTTGCTGAGATTTCAGCAAACAAGTAGTTTTTTGGAAGCTTGGCAACCCCTTTCAAACGAAAGTGTTCTTTGCCAGTCTCTGCATGGGGTACTTCAAGAGGAAACAAACCATAAAGATAGAACTTAGAACTACTTCATTTTGTCAAGTTTCACGGAGCTAGCACAAACCGTGTTTGATTTAGAGTTTCAAACACATCTATCTATATAGCAGAAAACAGAGTGAAACCTAAAAATTCAAACTGTTACTGGAAACGAACGCTTGAACCTAGAAGATTGAAAGTTGGGCAGCCAAGTGGGATTAGTGAACTGATCATTACCACCAAGTATCATCAAGATTTGGTGAAAAAATGTTTGCTGAGATTTCAGCAAACTAGTAGTTTTTTGGAAGCTTGGCAACCCCTTTAAAACGAAAGTGTTTTTCGCCAGTCTCTGCATGGGGTATTTCAAGAGGAAACAAACCATAGAGATAGAACTTAGAACTACTTCATTTGGTCAAGTTTCAAGGAGCTAGCACAAACCGTGTTTGATTTAGAGTTTCAAACACATCTATCTATATAGCAGAAAACAGAGTGAAACCTAAAAATTCAAAGTGTTACTGGAAACGAACGCTTGAACCTAGAAGAGTGAAAATTGGGCAGCCAAGTGGGCTTAGTGAACTGATCATTACCACCAAGTATCATCAAGATTTGGTGAAAAAATGGTTGCTGAGATTTCAGCAAACTAGTAGTTTTTTGGAAGCTTGGCAACCCATTTCAAACGAAAGTGTTCTTTGCCAGTCTCTGCATGGGGTACTTCAAGAGGAAACAAACCATAGAGATAGAACTTAGAACTACTTCATTTTGTCAAGTTTCACGGAGCTAGCACAAACCGTGTTTGATTTAGAGTTTCAAACACATCTATCTATATAGCAGAAAACAGAGTGAAACCTAAAAATTCAAAGTGTTCTGGAAACGAACGCTTGAACCTAGAAGAGTGAAAGTTGGGCAGCCAAGTGGGCTTAGTGACCTGATCATTACCACCAAGTATCATCAAGATTTGGTGAAAAAATGGTTGCTGAGATTTCAGCAAACTAGTAGTTTTTTGGAAGCTTGGCAACCAATTTAAAAAGAAAGTGTTTTTCGCCAGTCTCTGCATGGGGTACTTCAGGAGGAAACAAACCATAGAGATAGAACTTAGAACTACTTCATTTTTTCAAGTTTCAAGGAGCTAGCACAAACCGTGTTTGATTTAGAGTTTCAAACACATCTATCTATATAGCAGAAAACAGAGTGAAACCCAAAAATTCAAAGTGTTACTGGAAACGAACGCTTGAACCTAGAAGAGTGAAAATTGGGCAGCCAAGTGGGCTTAGTGAACTGATCATTACCACCAAGTATCATCAAGATTTGGTGAAAAAATGTTTGCTGAGATTTCAGCAAACTAGTAGTTTTTTGGAAACTTTGCAACCCCTTTAAAATGAAAGTGTTTTTCGCCAGTCTCTGCATGGGGTACTTCAGGAGGAAACAAACCATAGAGATAGAACTTAGAACTACTTAATTTGGTCAAGTTTCAAGGAGCTAGCACAAACCGTGTTTGATTTAGAGTTTCAAACACATCTATCTATATAGCAGAAAACAGAGTGAAACCTAAAAATTCAAAGTGTTACTGGAAACGAACGCTTGAACCTAGAAGAGTGAAAGTTGGGCAGCCAAGTTGGCTTAGTGAACTGATCATTACCACCAAGTATCATCAAGATTTGGTGAAAAAATGGTTGCTGAGATTTCGGCAAACTAGTAGTTTTTTGGAAGCTTGGCAACCCCTTTCAAACGAAAGTGTTCTTTGCCACTCTCTGAATGGGGTACTTCAAGAGGAAACAAACCATAGAGATATAACTTAGAACTACTTCATTTTGTCAAGTTTTACGGAGCTAGCACAAACCGTGTTTGATTTAGAGTTTCAAACACATCTATCTATATAGCAGAAAACAGAGTGAAACCTAAAAATTCAAACTGTTACTGGAAACGAACGCTTGAACCTAGAAGAGTGAAAATTGGGCAGCCAAGTGGGCTTAGTGAACTGATCATTACCACCAAGTATCATCAAGATTTGGTGAAAAAATGGTTGCTGAGATTTCAGCAAACTAGTAGTTTTTTGGAAGCTTGGCAACCCCTTTCAAACGAAAGTGTTCTTTGCCAGTCTCTGCATGGGGTACTTCAAGAGGAAACAAACCATAAAGGTAGAACTTAGAACTACTTCATTTTGTCAAGTTTCACGGAGCTAGCACAAACCGTGTTTGATTTAGAGTTTCAAACACATCTATCTATATAGCAGAAAACAGAGTGAAACCTAAAAATTCAAACTGTTACTGGAAACGAACGCTTGAACCTAGAAGATTGAAAGTTGGGCAGCCAAGTGGGATTAGTGAACTGATCATTACCACCAAGTATCATCAAGATTTGGTGAAAAAATGTTTGCTGAGATTTCAGCAAACTAGTAGTTTTTTGGAAGCTTGGCAACCAATTTAAAAAGAAAGTGTTTTTCGCCAGTCTCTGCATGGGGTACTTCAGGAGGAAACAAACCATAGAGATAGAACTTAGAAATACTTCATTTTTTCAAGTTTCAAGGAGCTAGCACAAACCGTGTTTGATTTAGAGTTTCAAACACATCTATCTATATAGCAGAAAACAGAGTGAAACCCAAAAATTCAAAGTGTTACTGGAAACGAACGCTTGAACCTAGAAGAGTGAAAATTGGGCAGCCAAGTGGGCTTAGTGAACTGATCATTACCACCAAGTATCATCAAGATTTGGTGAAAAAATGTTTGCTGAGATTTCAGCAAACGAGTAGTTTTTGGAAGCTTGGCAACCCCTTTCAAACGAAAGTGTTCTTTGCCAGTCTCTGCATGGGGTACTTCAAGAGGAAACAAACCATAGAGATAGAACTTAGAACTACTTCATTTTGTCAAGTTTCACGGAGCTAGCACAAACCGTGTTTGATTTAGAGTTTCAAACACATCTATCTATATAGCAGAAAACAGAGTGAAACCTAAAAATTCAAACTGTTACTGGAAACGAACGCTTGAACCTAGAAGATTGAAAGTTGGGCAGCCAAGTGGGCTTAGTGAACTGATCATTACCACCAAGTATCATCAAGATTTGGTGAAAAAATGTTTGCTGAGATTTCAGCAAACTAGTAGTTTTTTGGAAGCTTGGCAACCCCTTTCAAACGAAAGTGTTTTTCGCCAGTCTCTGCATGGGGTACTTCAGGAGGAAACAAACCATAGAGATAGAACTTAGAACTACTTCATTTGGTCAAGTTTCAAGGAGCTAGCACAAACCGTGTTTGATTTAGAGTTTCAAACACATCTATCTATATAGCAGAAAACAGAGTGAAACCTAAAAATTCAAAGTGTTACTGGAAACGAACGCTTGAACCTAGAAGAGTGAAAGTTGGGCAGCCAAGTGGGCTTAGTGAACTGATCATTACCACCAAGTATCATCAAGATTTGGTGAAAAAATGGTTGCTGAGATTTCGGCAAACTAGTAGTTTTTTGGAAGCTTGGCAACCCCTTTCAAACGAAAGTGTTCTTTGCCACTCTCTGAATGGGGTACTTCAAGAGGAAACAAACCATAGGGATATAACTTAGAACTACTTCATTTTGTCAAGTTTTACGGAGCTAGCACAAACCGTGTTTGATTTAGAGTTTCAAACACATCTATCTATATAGCAGAAAACAGAGTGAAACCTAAAAATTCAAAATGTTACTGGAAACGAACGCTTGAACCTAGAAGAGTGAAAATTGGGCAGCCAAGTGGGCTTAGTGAACTGATCATTACCACCAAGTATCATCAAGATTTGGTGAAAAAATGGTTGCTGAGATTTCAGCAAACTAGTAGTTTTTTGGAAGCTTGGCAACCCCTTTCAAACGAAAGTGTTTTTCGCCAGTCTCTGCATGGGGTACTTCAAGAGGAAACAAACCATAGAGATAGAACTTAGAACTACTTCATTTGGTCAAGTTTCAAGGAGCTAGCACAAACCGTGTTTGATTTAGAGTTTCAAACACATCTATCTATATAGCAGAAAACAGAGTGAAACCTAAAAATTCAAAGTGTTACTGGAAACGAACGCTTGAACCTAGAAGAGTGAAAATTGGGCAGCCAAGTGGGCTTAGTGAACTGATCATTACCACCAAGTATCATCAAGATTTGGTGAAAAAATGGTTGCTGAGTATTCAGCAAACTAGTAGTTTTTTGGAAGCTTGGCAACCCCTTTCAAACGAAAGTGTTCTTTGCCAGTCTCTGCATGGGGTACTTCAAGAGGAAACAAACCATAGAGATAGAACTTAGAACTACTTCATTTTGTCAAGTTTCACGGAGCTAGCACAAACCGTGTTTGATTTAGAGTTTCAAACACATCTATCTATATAGCAAAAAACAGAGTGAAACCTAAAAATTCAAACTGTTACTGGAAACGAACGCTTGAACCTAGAAGATTGAAAGTTGGGCAGCCAAGTGGGATTAGTGAACTGATCATTACCACCAAGTATCATCAAGATTTGGTGAAAAAATGTTTGCTGAGATTTCAGCAAACTAGTAGTTTTTTGGAAGCTTGGCAACCCCTTTAAAATGAAAGTGTTTTTCGCAAGTCTCTGCATGGGGTACTTCAGGAGGAAACAAACCATAGAGATAGAACTTAGAACTACTTCATTTGGTCAAGTTTCAAGGAGCTAGCACAAACCGTGTTTGATTTAGAATTTCAAACACATCTATCTATATAGCAGAAAACAGAGTGAAACCTAAAAATTCAAACTGTTACTGGAAACGAACGCTTGAACCTAGAAGAGTGAAAATTGGGCAGCCAAGTGGGCTTAGTGAACTGATCATTACCACCAAGTATCATCAAGATTTGGTGAAAAAATGGTTGCTGAGATTTCAGCAAACGAGTAGTTTTTTGGAAGCTTGGCAACCCCTTTCAAACGAAAGTGTTCTTTGCCAGTATCTGCATGGGGTACTTCAAGAGGAAACAAACCATAAAGATAGAACTTAGAACTACTTCATTTTGTCAAGTTTCACGGAGCTAGCACAAACCGTGTTTGATTTAGAGTTTCAAACACATCTATCTATATAGCAGAAAACAGAGTGAAACCTAAAAATTCAAACTGTTACTGGAAACGAACGCTTGAACCCAGAAGATTGAAAGTTGGGCAGCCAAGTGGGATTAGTGAACTGATCATTACCACCAAGTATCATCAAGATTTGGTGAAAAAATGTTTGCTGAGATTTCAGCAAACTAGTAGTTTTTTGGAAGCTTGGCAACCAATTTAAAAAGAAAGTGTTTTTCGCCAGTCTCTGCATGGGGTACTTCAGGAGGAAACAAACCATAGAGATAGAACTTAGAAATACTTCATTTTTTCAAGTTTCAAGGAGCTAGCACAAACCGTGTTTGATTTAGAGTTTCAAACACATCTATCTATATAGCAGAAAACAGAGTGAAACCCAAAAATTCAAAGTGTTACTGGAAACGAACGCTTGAACCTAGAAGAGTGAAAATTGGGCAGCCAAGTGGGCTTAGTGAACTGATCATTACCACCAAGTATCATCAAGATTTGGTGAAAAAATGTTTGCTGAGATTTCAGCAAACGAGTAGTTTTTGGAAGCTTGGCAACCCCTTTCAAACGAAAGTGTTCTTTGCCAGTCTCTGCATGGGGTACTTCAAGAGGAAACAAACCATAGAGATAGAACTTAGAACTACTTCATTTTGTCAAGTTTCACGGAGCTAGCACAAACCGTGTTTGATTTAGAGTTTCAAACACATCTATCTATATAGCAGAAAACAGAGTGAAACCTAAAAATTCAAACTGTTACTGGAAACGAACGCTTGAACCTAGAAGATTGAAAGTTGGGCAGCCAAGTGGGATTAGTGAACTGATCATTACCACCAAGTATCATCAAGATTTGGTGAAAAAATGTTTGCTGAGATTTCAGCAAACTAGTAGTTTTTTGGAAGCTTGGCAACCCCTTTCAAACGAAAGTGTTTTTCGCCAGTCTCTGCATGGGGTACTTCAGGAGGAAACAAACCATAGAGATAGAACTTAGAACTACTTCATTTTGTCAAGTTTCACGGAGCTAGCACAAACCGTGTTTGATTTAGAGTTTCAAACACATCTATCTATATAGCAGAAAACAGAGTGAAACCTAAAAATTCAAAGTGTTACTGGAAACGAACGCTTGAACCTAGAAGAGTGAAAGTTGGGCAGCCAAGTGGGCTTAGTGAACTGATCATTACCACCAAGTATCATCAAGATTTGGTGAAAAAATGGTTGCTGAGATTTCGGCAAACTAGTAGTTTTTTGGAAGCTTGGCAACCCCTTTCAAACGAAAGTGTTCTTTGCCACTCTCTGAATGGGGTACTTCAAGAGGAAACAAACCATAGGGATATAACTTAGAACTACTTCATTTTGTCAAGTTTTACGGAGCTAGCACAAACCGTGTTTGATTTAGAGTTTCAAACACATCTATCTATATAGCAGAAAACAGAGTGAAACCTAAAAATTCAAACTGTTACTGGAAACGAACGCTTGAACCTAGAAGAGTGAAAATTGGGCAGCCAAGTGGGCTTAGTGAACTGATCATTACCACCAAGTATCATCAAGATTTGGTGAAAAAATGGTTGCTGAGATTTCAGCAAACTAGTAGTTTTTTGGAAGCTTGGCAACCCCTTTCAAACGAAAGTGTTTTTCGCCAGTCTCTGCATGGGGTACTTCAAGAGGAAACAAACCATAGAGATAGAACTTAGAACTACTTCATTTGGTCAAGTTTCAAGGAGCTAGCACAAACCGTGTTTGATTTAGAGTTTCAAACACATCTATCTATATAGCAGAAAACAGAGTGAAACCTAAAAATTCAAAGTGTTACTGGAAACGAACGCTTGAACCTAGAAGAGTGAAAATTGGGCAGCCAAGTGGGCTTAGTGAACTGATCATTACCACCAAGTATCATCAAGATTTGGTGAAAAAATGGTTGCTGAGTATTCAGCAAACTAGTAGTTTTTTGGAAGCTTGGCAACCCCTTTCAAACGAAAGTGTTCTTTGCCAGTCTCTGCATGGGGTACTTCAAGAGGAAACAAACCATAGAGATAGAACTTAGAACTACTTCATTTTGTCAAGTTTCACGGAGCTAGCACAAACCGTGTTTGATTTAGAGTTTCAAACACATCTATCTATATAGCAAAAAACAGAGTGAAACCTAAAAATTCAAACTGTTACTGGAAACGAACGCTTGAACCTAGAAGATTGAAAGTTGGGCAGCCAAGTGGGATTAGTGAACTGATCATTACCACCAAGTATCATCAAGATTTGGTGAAAAAATGTTTGCTGAGATTTCAGCAAACTAGTAGTTTTTTGGAAGCTTGGCAACCCCTTTAAAATGAAAGTGTTTTTCGCAAGTCTCTGCATGGGGTACTTCAGGAGGAAACAAACCATAGAGATAGAACTTAGAACTACTTCATTTGGTCAAGTTTCAAGGAGCTAGCACAAACCGTGTTTGATTTAGAATTTCAAACACATCTATCTATATAGCAGAAAACAGAGTGAAACCTAAAAATTCAAACTGTTACTGGAAACGAACGCTTGAACCTAGAAGAGTGAAAATTGGGCAGCCAAGTGGGCTTAGTGAACTGATCATTACCACCAAGTATCATCAAGATTTGGTGAAAAAATGGTTGCTGAGATTTCAGCAAACGAGTAGTTTTTTGGAAGCTTGGCAACCCCTTTCAAACGAAAGTGTTCTTTGCCAGTATCTGCATGGGGTACTTCAAGAGGAAACAAACCATAAAGATAGAACTTAGAACTACTTCATTTTGTCAAGTTTCACGGAGCTAGCACAAACCGTGTTTGATTTAGAGTTTCAAACACATCTATCTATATAGCAGAAAACAGAGTGAAACCTAAAAATTCAAACTGTTACTGGAAACGAACGCTTGAACCCAGAAGATTGAAAGTTGGGCAGCCAAGTGGGATTAGTGAACTGATCATTACCACCAAGTATCATCAAGATTTGGTGAAAAAATGTTTGCTGAGATTTCAGCAAACTAGTAGTTTTTTGGAAGCTTGGCAACCAATTTAAAAAGAAAGTGTTTTTCGCCAGTCTCTGCATGGGGTACTTCAGGAGGAAACAAACCATAGAGATAGAACTTAGAAATACTTCATTTTTTCAAGTTTCAAGGAGCTAGCACAAACCGTGTTTGATTTAGAGTTTCAAACACATCTATCTATATAGCAGAAAACAGAGTGAAACCCAAAAATTCAAAGTGTTACTGGAAACGAACGCTTGAACCTAGAAGAGTGAAAATTGGGCAGCCAAGTGGGCTTAGTGAACTGATCATTACCACCAAGTATCATCAAGATTTGGTGAAAAAATGTTTGCTGAGATTTCAGCAAACGAGTAGTTTTTGGAAGCTTGGCAACCCCTTTCAAACGAAAGTGTTCTTTGCCAGTCTCTGCATGGGGTACTTCAAGAGGAAACAAACCATAGAGATAGAACTTAGAACTACTTCATTTTGTCAAGTTTCACGGAGCTAGCACAAACCGTGTTTGATTTAGAGTTTCAAACACATCTATCTATATAGCAGAAAACAGAGTGAAACCTAAAAATTCAAACTGTTACTGGAAACGAACGCTTGAACCTAGAAGATTGAAAGTTGGGCAGCCAAGTGGGATTAGTGAACTGATCATTACCACCAAGTATCATCAAGATTTGGTGAAAAAATGTTTGCTGAGATTTCAGCAAACTAGTAGTTTTTTGGAAGCTTGGCAACCCCTTTCAAACGAAAGTGTTTTTCGCCAGTCTCTGCATGGGGTACTTCAGGAGGAAACAAACCATAGAGATAGAACTTAGAACTACTTCATTTGGTCAAGTTTCAAGGAGCTAGCACAAACCGTGTTTGATTTAGAGTTTCAAACACATCTATCTATATAGCAGAAAACAGAGTGAAACCTAAAAATTCAAAGTGTTACTGGAAACGAACGCTTGAACCTAGAAGAGTGAAAGTTGGGCAGCCAAGTGGGCTTAGTGAACTGATCATTACCACCAAGTATCATCAAGATTTGGTGAAAAAATGGTTGCTGAGATTTCGGCAAACTAGTAGTTTTTTGGAAGCTTGGCAACCCCTTTCAAACGAAAGTGTTCTTTGCCACTCTCTGAATGGGGTACTTCAAGAGGAAACAAACCATAGGGATATAACTTAGAACTACTTCATTTTGTCAAGTTTTACGGAGCTAGCACAAACCGTGTTTGATTTAGAGTTTCAAACACATCTATCTATATAGCAGAAAACAGAGTGAAACCTAAAAATTCAAACTGTTACTGGAAACGAACGCTTGAACCTAGAAGAGTGAAAATTGGGCAGCCAAGTGGGCTTAGTGAACTGATCATTACCACCAAGTATCATCAAGATTTGGTGAAAAAATGGTTGCTGAGATTTCAGCAAACTAGTAGTTTTTTGGAAGCTTGGCAACCCCTTTCAAACGAAAGTGTTTTTCGCCAGTCTCTGCATGGGGTACTTCAAGAGGAAACAAACCATAGAGATAGAACTTAGAACTACTTCATTTGGTCAAGTTTCAAGGAGCTAGCACAAACCGTGTTTGATTTAGAGTTTCAAACACATCTATCTATATAGCAGAAAACAGAGTGAAACCTAAAAATTCAAAGTGTTACTGGAAACGAACGCTTGAACCTAGAAGAGTGAAAATTGGGCAGCCAAGTGGGCTTAGTGAACTGATCATTACCACCAAGTATCATCAAGATTTGGTGAAAAAATGGTTGCTGAGTATTCAGCAAACTAGTAGTTTTTTGGAAGCTTGGCAACCCCTTTCAAACGAAAGTGTTCTTTGCCAGTCTCTGCATGGGGTACTTCAAGAGGAAACAAACCATAGAGATAGAACTTAGAACTACTTCATTTTGTCAAGTTTCACGGAGCTAGCACAAACCGTGTTTGATTTAGAGTTTCAAACACATCTATCTATATAGCAAAAAACAGAGTGAAACCTAAAAATTCAAACTGTTACTGGAAACGAACGCTTGAACCTAGAAGATTGAAAGTTGGGCAGCCAAGTGGGATTAGTGAACTGATCATTACCACCAAGTATCATCAAGATTTGGTGAAAAAATGTTTGCTGAGATTTCAGCAAACTAGTAGTTTTTTGGAAGCTTGGCAACCCCTTTAAAATGAAAGTGTTTTTCGCAAGTCTCTGCATGGGGTACTTCAGGAGGAAACAAACCATAGAGATAGAACTTAGAACTACTTCATTTGGTCAAGTTTCAAGGAGCTAGCACAAACCGTGTTTGATTTAGAATTTCAAACACATCTATCTATATAGCTGAAAACAGAGTGAAACCTAAAAATTCAAAGTGTTACTGGAAACGAACGCTTGAACCTAGAAGAGTGAAAGTTGGGCAGCCAAGTGGGCTTAGTGAACTTATCATTACCACCAAGTATCATCAAGATTTGGTGAAAAAATGGTTGCTGAGATTTCGGCAAACTAGTAGTTTTTTGGAAGCTTGGCAACCCCTTTCAAACGAAAGTGTTCTTTGCCACTCTCTGAATGGGGTACTTCAAGAGGAAACAAACCATGGAGATATAACTTAGAACTACTTCATTTTGTCAAGTTTTACGGAGCTAGCACAAACCGTGTTTGATTTAGAGTTTCAAACACATCTATCTATATAGCAGAAAACAGAGTGAAACCTAAAAATTCAAACTGTTACTGGAAACGAACGCTTGAACCTAGAAGAGTGAAAATTGGGCAGCCAAGTGGGCTTAGTGAACTGATCATTACCACCAAGTATCATCAAGATTTGGTGAAAAAATGGTTGCTGAGATTTCAGCAAACTAGTAGTTTTTTGGAAGCTTGGCAACCCCTTTCAAACGAAAGTGTTCTTTGCCAGTCTCTGCATGGGGTACTTCAAGAGGAAACAAACCATAAAGGTAGAACTTAGAACTACTTCATTTTGTCAAGTTTCACGGAGCTAGCACAAACCGTGTTTGATTTAGAGTTTCAAACACATCTATCTATATAGCAGAAAACAGAGTGAAACCTAAAAATTCAAACTGTTACTGGAAACGAACGCTTGAACCTAGAAGATTGAAAGTTGGGCAGCCAAGTGGGATTAGTGAACTGATCATTACCACCAAGTATCATCAAGATTTGGTGAAAAAATGTTTGCTGAGATTTCAGCAAACTAGTAGTTTTTTGGAAGCTTGGCAACCAATTTAAAAAGAAAGTGTTTTTCGCCAGTCTCTGCATGGGGTACTTCAGGAGGAAACAAACCATAGAGATAGAACTTAGAAATACTTCATTTTTTCAAGTTTCAAGGAGCTAGCACAAACCGTGTTTGATTTAGAGTTTCAAACACATCTATCTATATAGCAGAAAACAGAGTGAAACCCAAAAATTCAAAGTGTTACTGGAAACGAACGCTTGAACCTAGAAGAGTGAAAATTGGGCAGCCAAGTGGGCTTAGTGAACTGATCATTACCACCAAGTATCATCAAGATTTGGTGAAAAAATGTTTGCTGAGATTTCAGCAAACGAGTAGTTTTTGGAAGCTTGGCAACCCCTTTCAAACGAAAGTGTTCTTTGCCAGTCTCTGCATGGGGTACTTCAAGAGGAAACAAACCATAGAGATAGAACTTAGAACTACTTCATTTTGTCAAGTTTCACGGAGCTAGCACAAACCGTGTTTGATTTAGAGTTTCAAACACATCTATCTATATAGCAGAAAACAGAGTGAAACCTAAAAATTCAAACTGTTACTGGAAACGAACGCTTGAACCTAGAAGATTGAAAGTTGGGCAGCCAAGTGGGATTAGTGAACTGATCATTACCACCAAGTATCATCAAGATTTGGTGAAAAAATGTTTGCTGAGATTTCAGCAAACTAGTAGTTTTTTGGAAGCTTGGCAACTCCTTTAAAACGAAAGTGTTTTTCGCCAGTCTCTGCATGGGGTACTTCAAGAGGAAACAAACCATAGAGATAGAACTTAGAACTACTTCATTTGGTCAAGTTTCAAGGAGCTAGCACAAACCGTGTTTGATTTAGAGTTTCAAACACATCTATCTATATAGCAGAAAACAGAGTGAAACCTAAAAATTCAAAGTGTTACTGGAAACGAACGCTTGAACCTAGAAGAGTGAAAGTTGGGCAGCCAAGTGGGCTTAGTGAATTGATCATTACCACCAAGTATCATCAAGTTTTGGTGAAAAAATGGTTGCTGAGATTTCGGCAAACTAGTAGTTTTTTGGAAGCTTGGCAACCCCTTTCAAACGAAAGTTTTCTTTGCCACTCTCTGAATGGGGTACTTCAAGAGGAAACAAACCATAGAGATAGAACTTAGAACTACTTCATTTTGTCAAGTTTCACGGATCTAGCACAAACCGTGTTTGATTTAGAGTTTCAAACACATCTATCAATATAGCAGAAAACAGAGTGAACCCTAAAAATTCAAACTGTTACTGGAAACGAACGCTTGAACCTAGAAGAGTGAAAGTTGGGCAGCCAAGTGGGATTAGTGAACTGATCATTACCACCAAGTATCATCAAGATTTGGTGAAAAAATGTTTGCTGAGATTTCAGCAAACTAGTAGTTTTTTGGAAGCTTGGCAACCCCTTTAAAACGAAAGTGTTTTTCGCCAGTCTCTGCATGGGGTACTTCAGGAGGAAACAAACCGTAGAGATAGAACTTAGAACTACTTCATTTGGTCAAGTTTCAAGGAGCTAACACAAACCGTGTTTGACTTAGAGTTTCAAACACATCTATCTATATAGCAGAAAACAGAGTGAAACCTAAAAATTCAAAGTGTTACTGGAAACGAACGCTTGAACCTAGAAGAGTGAAAGTTGGGCAGCCAAGTGGGCTTAGTGAACTTATCATTACCACCAAGTATCATCAAGATTTGGTGAAAAAATGGTTGCTGAGATTTCGGCAAACTAGTAGTTTTTTGGAAGCTTGGCAACCCCTTTCAAACGAAAGTGTTCTTTGCCACTCTCTGAATGGGGTACTTCAAGAGGAAACAAACCATGGAGATATAACTTAGAACTACTTCATTTTGTCAAGTTTTACGGAGCTAGCACAAACCGTGTTTGATTTAGAGTTTCAAACACATCTATCTATATAGCAGAAAACAGAGTGAAACCTAAAAATTCAAACTGTTACTGGAAACGAACGCTTGAACCTAGAAGAGTGAAAATTGGGCAGCCAAGTGGGCTTAGTGAACTGATCATTACCACCAAGTATCATCAAGATTTGGTGAAAAAATGGTTGCTGAGATTTCAGCAAACTAGTAGTTTTTTGGAAGCTTGGCAACCCCTTTCAAACGAAAGTGTTCTTTGCCAGTCTCTGCATGGGGTACTTCAAGAGGAAACAAACCATAAAGATAGAACTTAGAACTACTTCATTTTGTCAAGTTTCACGGAGCTAGCACAAACCGTGTTTGATTTAGAGTTTCAAACACATCTATCTATATAGCAGAAAACAGAGTGAAACCTAAAAATTCAAACTGTTACTGGAAACGAACGCTTGAACCTAGAAGATTGAAAGTTGGGCAGCCAAGTGGGATTAGTGAACTGATCATTACCACCAAGTATCATCAAGATTTGGTGAAAAAATGTTTGCTGAGATTTCAGCAAACTAGTAGTTTTTTGGAAGCTTGGCAACCAATTTAAAAAGAAAGTGTTTTTCGCCAGTCTCTGCATGGGGTACTTCAGGAGGAAACAAACCATAGAGATAGAACTTAGAACTACTTCATTTTTTCAAGTTTCAAGGAGCTAGCACAAACCGTGTTTGATTTAGAGTTTCAAACACATCTATCTATATAGCAGAAAACAGAGTGAAACCCAAAAATTCAAAGTGTTACTGGAAACGAACGCTTGAACCTAGAAGAGTGAAAATTGGGCAGCCAAGTGGGCTTAGTGAACTGATCATTACCACCAAGTATCATCAAGATTTGGTGAAAAAATGTTTGCTGAGATTTCAGCAAACGAGTAGTTTTTGGAAGCTTGGCAACCCCTTTCAAACGAAAGTGTTCTTTGCCAGTCTCTGCATGGGGTACTTCAAGAGGAAACAAACCATAGAGATAGAACTTAGAACTACTTCATTTTGTCAAGTTTCACGGAGCTAGCACAAACCGTGTTTGATTTAGAGTTTCAAACACATCTATCTATATAGCAGAAAACAGAGTGAAACCTAAAAATTCAAACTGTTACTGGAAACGAACGCTTGAACCTAGAAGATTGAAAGTTGGGCAGCCAAGTGGAATTAGTGAACTGATCATTACCACCAAGTATCATCAAGATTTGGTGAAAAAATGTTTGCTGAGATTTCAGCAAACTAGTAGTTTTTTGGAAGCTTGGCAACTCCTTTAAAACGAAAGTGTTTTTCGCCAGTCTCTGCATGGGGTACTTCAAGAGGAAACAAACCATAGAGATAGAACTTAGAACTACTTCATTTGGTCAAGTTTCAAGGAGCTAGCACAAACCGTGTTTGATTTAGAGTTTCAAACACATCTATCTATATAGCAGAAAACAGAGTGAAACCTAAAAATTCAAAGTGTTACTGGAAACGAACGCTTGAACCTAGAAGAGTGAAAGTTGGGCAGCCAAGTGGGCTTAGTGAATTGATCATTACCACCAAGTATCATCAAGATTTGGTGAAAAAATGGTTGCTGAGATTTCGGCAAACTAGTAGTTTTTTGGAAGCTTGGCAACCCCTTTCAAACGAAAGTTTTCTTTGCCACTCTCTGAATGGGGTACTTCAAGAGGAAACAAACCATAGAGATAGAACTTAGAACTACTTCATTTTGTCAAGTTTCACGGATCTAGCACAAACCGTGTTTGATTTAGAGTTTCAAACACATCTATCAATATAGCAGAAAACAGAGTGAACCCTAAAAATTCAAACTGTTACTGGAAACGAACGCTTGAACCTAGAAGAGTGAAAGTTGGGCAGCCAAGTGGGATTAGTGAACTGATCATTACCACCAAGTATCATCAAGATTTGGTGAAAAAATGTTTGCTGAGATTTCAGCAAACTAGTAGTTTTTTGGAAGCTTGGCAACCCCTTTAAAACGAAAGTGTTTTTCGCCAGTCTCTGCATGGGGTACTTCAGGAGGAAACAAACCGTAGAGATAGAACTTAGAACTACTTCATTTGGTCAAGTTTCAAGGAGCTAACACAAACCGTGTTTGACTTAGAGTTTCAAACACATCTATCTATATAGCAGAAAACAGAGTGAAACCTAAAAATTCAAAGTGTTACTGGAAACGAACGCTTGAACCTAGAAGAGTGAAAGTTGGGCAGCCAAGTGGGCTTAGTGAACTGATCATTACCACCAAGTATCATCAAGATTTGGTGAAAAAATGTTTGCTGAGATTTCAGCAAACTAGTAGTTTTTTGGAAGCTTGGCAACCAATTTAAAAAGAAAGTGTTTTTCGCCAGTCTCTGCATGGGGTACTTCAGGAGGAAACAAACCATAGAGATAGAACTTAGAACTACTTCATTTTTTCAAGTTTCAAGGAGCTAGCACAAACCGTGTTTGATTTAGAGTTTCAAACACATCTATCTATATAGCAGAAAACAGAGTGAAACCTAAAAATTCAAAGTGTTACTGGAAACGAACGCTTGAACCTAGAAGAGTGAAAGTTGGGCAGCCAAGTGGGCTTAGTGAACTGATCATTACCACCAAGTATCATCAAGATTTGGTGAAAAAATGTTTGCTGAGATTTCAGCAAACGAGTAGTTTTTTGGAAGCTTGGCAACCCCTTTCAAACGAAAGTGTTCTTCGCCAGTCTCTGCATGGGGTACTTCAAGAGGAAACAAACCATAGAGATAGAACTTAGAACTACTTCATTTTGTCAAGTTTCACGGAGCTAGCACAAACCGTGTTTGATTTAGAGTTTCAAACACATCTATCTATATAGCAGAAAACAGAGTGAAACCTAAAAATTCAAACTGTTACTGGAAACGAACGCTTGAACCTAGAAGAGTGAAAATTGGGCAGCCAAGTGGGCTTAGTGAACTGATCATTACCACCAAGTATCATCAAGATTTGGTGAAAAAATGGTTGCTGAGATTTCAGCAAACGAGTAGTTTTTTGGAAGCTTGGCAACCCCTTTCAAACGAAAGTGTTCTTTGCCAGTATCTGCATGGGGTACCTCAAGAGGAAACAAACCATAAAGATAGAACTTAGAACTACTTCATTTTGTCAAGTTTCACGGAGCTAGCACAAACCGTGTTTGATTTAGAGTTTCAAACACATCTATCTATATAGCAGAAAACAGAGTGAAACCTAAAAATTCAAACTGTTACTGGAAACGAACGCTTGAACCTAGAAGATTGAAAGTTGGGCAGCCAAGTGGGATTAGTGAACTGATCATTACCACCAAGTATCATCAAGATTTGGTGAAAAAATGTTTGCTGAGATTTCAGCAAACTAGTAGTTTTTTGGAAGCTTGGCAACCCCTTTAAAACGAAAGTGTTTTTCGCCAGTCTCTGCATGGGGTATTTCAAGAGGAAACAAACCATAGAGATAGAACTTAGAACTACTTCATTTGGTCAAGTTTCAAGGAGCTAGCACAAACCGTGTTTCATTTAGAGTTTCAAACACATCTATCTATATAGCAGAAAACAGAGTGAAACCTAAAAATTCAAAGTGTTACTGGAAACGAACGCTTGAACCTAGAAGAGTGAAAATTGGGCAGCCAAGTGGGCTTAGTGAACTGATCATTACCACCAAGTATCATCAAGATTTGGTGAAAAAATGGTTGCTGAGATTTCAGCAAACTAGTAGTTTTTTGGAAGCTTGGCAACCCATTTCAAACGAAAGTGTTCTTTGCCAGTCTCTGCATGGGGTACTTCAAGAGGAAACAAACCATAGAGATAGAACTTAGAACTACTTCATTTTGTCAAGTTTCACGGAGCTAGCACAAACCGTGTTTGATTTAGAGTTTCAAACACATCTATCTATATAGCAGAAAACAGAGTGAAACCTAAAAATTCAAAGTGTTACTGGAAACGAACGCTTGAACCTAGAAGAGTGAAAGTTGGGCAGCCAAGTGGGCTTAGTGAATTGATCATTACCACCAAGTATCATCAAGATTTGGTGAAAAAATGGTTGCTGAGATTTCGGCAAACTAGTAGTTTTTTGGAAGCTTGGCAACCCCTTTCAAACGAAAGTGTTCTTTGCCACTCTCTGAATGGGGTACTTCAAGAGGAAACAAACCATGGAGATATAACTTAGAACTACTTCATTTTGTCAAGTTTTACGGAGCTAGCACAAACCGTGTTTGATTTAGAGTTTCAAACACATCTATCTATATAGCAGAAAACAGAGTGAAACCTAAAAATTCAAACTGTTACTGGAAACGAACGCTTGAACCTAGAAGAGTGAAAATTGGGCAGCCAAGTGGGCTTAGTGAACTGATCATTACCACCAAGTATCATCAAGATTTGGTGAAAAAATGGTTGCTGAGATTTCAGCAAACTAGTAGTTTTTTGGAAGCTTGGCAACCCCTTTCAAACGAAAGTGTTCTTTGCCAGTCTCTGCATGGGGTACTTCAAGAGGAAACAAACCATAAAGATAGAACTTAGAACTACTTCATTTTGTCAAGTTTCACGGAGCTAGCACAAACCGTGTTTGATTTAGAGTTTCAAACACATCTATCTATATAGCAGAAAACAGAGTGAAACCTAAAAATTCAAACTGTTACTGGAAACGAACGCTTGAACCTAGAAGATTGAAAGTTGGGCAGCCAAGTGGGATTAGTGAACTGATCATTACCACCAAGTATCATCAAGATTTGGTGAAAAAATGTTTGCTGAGATTTCAGCAAACTAGTAGTTTTTTGGAAGCTTGGCAACCAATTTAAAAAGAAAGTGTTTTTCGCCAGTCTCTGCATGGGGTACTTCAGGAGGAAACAAACCATAGAGATAGAACTTAGAACTACTTCATTTTTTCAAGTTTCAAGGAGCTAGCACAAACCGTGTTTGATTTAGAGTTTCAAACACATCTATCTATATAGCAGAAAACAGAGTGAAACCCAAAAATTCAAAGTGTTACTGGAAACGAACGCTTGAACCTAGAAGAGTGAAAATTGGGCAGCCAAGTGGGCTTAGTGAACTGATCATTACCACCAAGTATCATCAAGATTTGGTGAAAAAATGTTTGCTGAGATTTCAGCAAACGAGTAGTTTTTGGAAGCTTGGCAACCCCTTTCAAACGAAAGTGTTCTTTGCCAGTCTCTGCATGGGGTACTTCAAGAGGAAACAAACCATAGAGATAGAACTTAGAACTACTTCATTTTGTCAAGTTTCACGGAGCTAGCACAAACCGTGTTTGATTTAGAGTTTCAAACACATCTATCTATATAGCAGAAAACAGAGTGAAACCTAAAAATTCAAACTGTTACTGGAAACGAACGCTTGAACCTAGAAGATTGAAAGTTGGGCAGCCAAGTGGGATTAGTGAACTGATCATTACCACCAAGTATCATCAAGATTTGGTGAAAAAATGTTTGCTGAGATTTCAGCAAACTAGTAGTTTTTTGGAAGCTTGGCAACTCCTTTAAAACGAAAGTGTTTTTCGCCAGTCTCTGCATGGGGTACTTCAAGAGGAAACAAACCATAGAGATAGAACTTAGAACTACTTCATTTGGTCAAGTTTCAAGGAGCTAGCACAAACCGTGTTTGATTTAGAGTTTCAAACACATCTATCTATATAGCAGAAAACAGAGTGAAACCTAAAAATTCAAAGTGTTACTGGAAACGAACGCTTGAACCTAGAAGAGTGAAAGTTGGGCAGCCAAGTGGGCTTAGTGAATTGATCATTACCACCAAGTATCATCAAGATTTGGTGAAAAAATGTTTGCTGAGATTTCGGCAAACTAGTAGTTTTTTGGAAGCTTGGCAACCCCTTTCAAACGAAAGTTTTCTTTGCCACTCTCTGAATGGGGTACTTCAAGAGGAAACAAACCATAGAGATAGAACTTAGAACTACTTCATTTTGTCAAGTTTCACGGATCTAGCACAAACCGTGTTTGATTTAGAGTTTCAAACACATCTATCAATATAGCAGAAAACAGAGTGAACCCTAAAAATTCAAACTGTTACTGGAAACGAACGCTTGAACCTAGAAGAGTGAAAGTTGGGCAGCCAAGTGGGATTAGTGAACTGATCATTACCACCAAGTATCATCAAGATTTGGTGAAAAAATGTTTGCTGAGATTTCAGCAAACTAGTAGTTTTTTGGAAGCTTGGCAACCCCTTTAAAACGAAAGTGTTTTTCGCCAGTCTCTGCATGGGGTACTTCAGGAGGAAACAAACCGTAGAGATAGAACTTAGAACTACTTCATTTGGTCAAGTTTCAAGGAGCTAACACAAACCGTGTTTGACTTAGAGTTTCAAACACATCTATCTATATAGCAGAAAACAGAGTGAAACCTAAAAATTCAAAGTGTTACTGGAAACGAACGCTTGAACCTAGAAGAGTGAAAGTTGGGCAGCCAAGTGGGCTTAGTGAACTGATCATTACCACCAAGTATCATCAAGATTTGGTGAAAAAATGTTTGCTGAGATTTCAGCAAACTAGTAGTTTTTTGGAAGCTTGGCAACCAATTTAAAAAGAAAGTGTTTTTCGCCAGTCTCTGCATGGGGTACTTCAGGAGGAAACAAACCATAGAGATAGAACTTAGAACTACTTCATTTTTTCAAGTTTCAAGGAGCTAGCACAAACCGTGTTTGATTTAGAGTTTCAAACACATCTATCTATATAGCAGAAAACAGAGTGAAACCTAAAAATTCAAAGTGTTACTGGAAACGAACGCTTGAACCTAGAAGAGTGAAAGTTGGGCAGCCAAGTGGGCTTAGTGAACTGATCATTACCACCAAGTATCATCAAGATTTGGTGAAAAAATGTTTGCTGAGATTTCAGCAAACGAGTAGTTTTTTGGAAGCTTGGCAACCCCTTTCAAACGAAAGTGTTCTTCGCCAGTCTCTGCATGGGGTACTTCAAGAGGAAACAAACCATAGAGATAGAACTTAGAACTACTTCATTTTGTCAAGTTTCACGGAGCTAGCACAAACCGTGTTTGATTTAGAGTTTCAAACACATCTATCTATATAGCAGAAAACAGAGTGAAACCTAAAAATTCAAACTGTTACTGGAAACGAACGCTTGAACCTAGAAGAGTGAAAATTGGGCAGCCAAGTGGGCTTAGTGAACTGATCATTACCACCAAGTATCATCAAGATTTGGTGAAAAAATGGTTGCTGAGATTTCAGCAAACTAGTAGTTTTTTGGAAGCTTGGCAACCCATTTCAAACGAAAGTGTTCTTTGCCAGTCTCTGCATGGGGTACTTCAAGAGGAAACAAACCATAGAGATAGAACTTAGAACTACTTCATTTGGTCAAGTTTCACGGAGCTAGCACAAACCGTGTTTGATTTAGAGTTTCAAACACATCTATCTATATAGCAGAAAACAGAGTGAAACCTAAAAATTCAAAGTGTTACTGGAAACGAACGCTTGAACCTAGAAGAGTGAAAGTTGGGCAGCCAAGTGGGCTTAGTGAATTGATCATTACCACCAAGTATCATCAAGATTTGGTGAAAAAATGGTTGCTGAGATTTCGGCAAACTAGTAGTTTTTTGGAAGCTTGGCAACCCCTTTCAAACGAAAGTTTTCTTTGCCACTCTCTGAATGAGGTACTTCAAGAGGAAACAAACCATAGAGATAGAACTTAGAACTACTTCATTTTGTCAAGTTTCACGGATCTAGCACAAACCGTGTTTGATTTAGAGTTTCAAACACATCTATCAATATAGCAGAAAACAGAGTGAACCCTAAAAATTCAAACTGTTACTGGAAACGAACGCTTGAACCTAGAAGAGTGAAAGTTGGGCAGCCAAGTGGGCTTAGTGAATTGATCATTACCACCAAGTATCATCAAGATTTGGTGAAAAAATGGTTGCTGAGATTTCGGCAAACTAGTAGTTTTTTGGAAGCTTGGCAACCCCTTTCAAACGAAAGTTTTCTTTGCCACTCTCTGAATGGGGTACTTCAAGAGGAAACAAACCATAGAGATAGAACTTAGAACTACTTCATTTTGTCAAGTTTCACGGATCTAGCACAAACCGTGTTTGATTTAGAGTTTCAAACACATCTATCAATATAGCAGAAAACAGAGTGAACCCTAAAAATTCAAACTGTTACTGGAAACGAACGCTTGAACCTAGAAGAGTGAAAGTTGGGCAGCCAAGTGGGATTAGTGAACTGATCATTACCACCAATATCATCAAGATTTGGTGAAAAAATGTTTGCTGAGATTTCAGCAAACTAGTAGTTTTTTGGAAGCTTGGCAACCCCTTTAAAACGAAAGTGTTTTTCGCCAGTCTCTGCATGGGGTACTTCAGGAGGAAACAAACCGTAGAGATAGAACTTAGAACTACTTCATTTGGTCAAGTTTCAAGGAGCTAACACAAACCGTGTTTGACTTAGAGTTTCAAACACATCTATCTATATAGCAGAAAACAGAGTGAAACCTAAAAATTCAAAGTGTTACTGGAAACGAACGCTTGAACCTAGAAGAGTGAAAGTTGGGCAGCCAAGTGGGCTTAGTGAACTGATCATTACCACCAAGTATCATCAAGATTTGGTGAAAAAATGTTTGCTGAGATTTCAGCAAACTAGTAGTTTTTTGGAAGCTTGGCAACCAATTTAAAAAGAAAGTGTTTTTCGCCAGTCTCTGCATGGGGTACTTCAGGAGGAAACAAACCATAGAGATAGAACTTAGAACTACTTCATTTTTCAAGTTTCAAGGAGCTAGCACAAACCGTGTTTGATTTAGAGTTTCAAACACATCTATCTATATAGCAGAAAACAGAGTGAAACCTAAAAATTCAAAGTGTTACTGGAAACGAACGCTTGAACCTAGAAGAGTGAAAGTTGGGCAGCCAAGTGGGCTTAGTGAACTGATCATTACCACCAAGTATCATCAAGATTTGGTGAAAAATGTTTGCTGAGATTTCAGCAAACGAGTAGTTTTTTGGAAGCTTGGCAACCCCTTTCAAACGAAAGTGTTCTTCGCCAGTCTCTGCATGGGGTACTTCAAGAGGAAACAAACCATAGAGATAGAACTTAGAACTACTTCATTTTGTCAAGTTTCACGGAGCTAGCACAAACCGTGTTTGATTTAGAGTTTCAAACACATCTATCTATATAGCAGAAAACAGAGTGAAACCTAAAAATTCAAACTGTTACTGGAAACGAACGCTTGAACCTAGAAGAGTGAAAATTGGGCAGCCAAGTGGGCTTAGTGAACTGATCATTACCACCAAGTATCATCAAGATTTGGTGAAAAAATGGTTGCTGAGATTTCAGCAAACGAGTAGTTTTTTGGAAGCTTGGCAACCCCTTTCAAACGAAAGTGTTCTTTGCCAGTCTCTGCATGGGGTACTTCAAGAGGAAACAAACCATAAAGATAGAACTTAGAACTACTTCATTTTGTCAAGTTTCACGGAGCTAGCACAAACCGTGTTTGATTTAGAGTTTCAAACACATCTATCTATATAGCAGAAAACAGAGTGAAACCTAAAAATTCAAACTGTTACTGGAAACGAACGCTTGAACCTAGAAGATTGAAAGTTGGGCAGCCAAGTGGGATTAGTGAACTGATCATTACCACCAAGTATCATCAAGATTTGGTGAAAAAATGTTTGCTGAGATTTCAGCAAACTAGTAGTTTTTTGGAAGCTTGGCAACCCCTTTAAAACGAAAGTGTTTTTCGCCAGTCTCTGCATGGGGTATTTCAAGAGGAAACAAACCATAGAGATAGAACTTAGAACTACTTCATTTGGTCAAGTTTCAAGGAGCTAGCACAAACCGTGTTTCATTTAGAGTTTCAAACACATCTATCTATATAGCAGAAAACAGAGTGAAACCTAAAAATTCAAAGTGTTACTGGAAACGAACGCTTGAACCTAGAAGAGTGAAAATTGGGCAGCCAAGTGGGCTTAGTGAACTGATCATTACCACCAAGTATCATCAAGATTTGGTGAAAAAATGGTTGCTGAGATTTCAGCAAACTAGTAGTTTTTTGGAAGCTTGGCAACCCATTTCAAACGAAAGTGTTCTTTGCCAGTCTCTGCATGGGGTACTTCAAGAGGAAACAAACCATAGAGATAGAACTTAGAACTACTTCATTTGGTCAAGTTTCACGGAGCTAGCACAAACCGTGTTTGATTTAGAGTTTCAAACACATCTATCTATATAGCAGAAAACAGAGTGAAACCTAAAAATTCAAAGTGTTACTGGAAACGAACGCTTGAACCTAGAAGAGTGAAAGTTGGGCAGCCAAGTGGGCTTAGTGAATTGATCATTACCACCAAGTATCATCAAGATTTGGTGAAAAAATGGTTGCTGAGATTTCGGCAAACTAGTAGTTTTTTGGAAGCTTGGCAACCCCTTTCAAACGAAAGTTTTCTTTGCCACTCTCTGAATGGGGTACTTCAAGAGGAAACAAACCATAGAGATAGAACTTAGAACTACTTCATTTTGTCAAGTTTCACGGATCTAGCACAAACCGTGTTTGATTTAGAGTTTCAAACACATCTATCAATATAGCAGAAAACAGAGTGAACCCTAAAAATTCAAACTGTTACTGGAAACGAACGCTTGAACCTAGAAGAGTGAAAGTTGGGCAGCCAAGTGGGATTAGTGAACTGATCATTACCACCAAGTATCATCAAGATTTGGTGAAAAAATGTTTGCTGAGATTTCAGCAAACTAGTAGTTTTTTGGAAGCTTGGCAACCCCTTTAAAACGAAAGTGTTTTTCGCCAGTCTCTGCATGGGGTACTTCAGGAGGAAACAAACCGTAGAGATAGAACTTAGAACTACTTCATTTGGTCAAGTTTCAAGGAGCTAACACAAACCGTGTTTGATTTAGAGTTTCAAACACATCTATCTATATAGCAGAAAACAGAGTGAAACCTAAAAATTCAAAGTGTTACTGGAAACGAACGCTTGAACCTAGAAGAGTGAAAGTTGGGCAGCCAAGTGGGCTTAGTGAACTGATCATTACCACCAAGTATCATCAAGATTTGGTGAAAAAATGTTTGCTGAGATTTCAGCAAACTAGTAGTTTTTTGGAAGCTTGGCAACCAATTTAAAAAGAAAGTGTTGTTCGCCAGTCTCTGCATGGGGTACTTCAGGAGGAAACAAACCATAGAGATAGAACTTAGAACTACTTCATTTTTTCAAGTTTCAAGGAGCTAGCACAAACCGTGTTTGATTTAGAGTTTCAAACACATCTATCTATATAGCAGAAAACAGAGTGAAACCTAAAAATTCAAAGTGTTACTGGAAACGAACGCTTGAACCTAGAAGAGTGAAAGTTGGGCAGCCAAGTGGGCTTAGTGAACTGATCATTACCACCAAGTATCATCAAGATTTGGTGAAAAAATGTTTGCTGAGATTTCAGCAAACGAGTAGTTTTTTGGAAGCTTGGCAACCCCTTTCAAACGAAAGTGTTCTTTGCCAGTCTCTGCATGGGGTACTTCAAGAGGAAACAAACCATAAAGATAGAACTTAGAACTACTTCATTTTGTCAAGTTTCACGGAGCTAGCACAAACCGTGTTTGATTTAGAGTTTCAAACACATCTATCTATATAGCAGAAAACAGAGTGAAACCTAAAAATTCAAACTGTTACTGGAAACGAACGCTTGAACCTAGAAGATTGAAAGTTGGGCAGCCAAGTGGGATTAGTGAACTGATCATTACCACCAAGTATCATCAAGATTTGGTGAAAAAATGTTTGCTGAGATTTCAGCAAACTAGTAGTTTTTTGGAAGCTTGGCAACCAATTTAAAAAGAAAGTGTTGTTCGCCAGTCTCTGCATGGGGTACTTCAGGAGGAAACAAACCATAGAGATAGAACTTAGAACTACTTCATTTTTTCAAGTTTCAAGGAGCTAGCACAAACCGTGTTTGATTTAGAGTTTCAAACACATCTATCTATATAGCAGAAAACAGAGTGAAACCTAAAAATTCAAAGTGTTACTGGAAACGAACGCTTGAACCTAGAAGAGTGAAAGTTGGGCAGCCAAGTGGGCTTAGTGAACTGATCATTACCACCAAGTATCATCAAGATTTGGTGAAAAAATGTTTGCTGAGATTTCAGCAAACGAGTAGTTTTTTGGAAGCTTGGCAACCCCTTTCAAACGAAAGTGTTCTTTGCCAGTCTCTGCATGGGGTACTTCAAGAGGAAACAAACCATAAAGATAGAACTTAGAACTACTTCATTTTGTCAAGTTTCACGGAGCTAGCACAAACCGTGTTTGATTTAGAGTTTCAAACACATCTATCTATATAGCAGAAAACAGAGTGAAACCTAAAAATTCAAACTGTTACTGGAAACGAACGCTTGAACCTAGAAGATTGAAAGTTGGGCAGCCAAGTGGGATTAGTGAACTGATCATTACCACCAAGTATCATCAAGATTTGGTGAAAAAATGTTTGCTGAGATTTCAGCAAACTAGTAGTTTTTTGGAAGCTTGGCAACCAATTTAAAAAGAAAGTGTTTTTCGCCAGTCTCTGCATGGGGTACTTCAGGAGGAAACAAACCATAGAGATAGAACTTAGAACTACTTCATTTTTTCAAGTTTCAAGGAGCTAGCACAAACCGTGTTTGATTTAGAGTTTCAAACACATCTATCTATATAGCAGAAAACAGAGTGAAACCCAAAAATTCAAAGTGTTACTGGAAACGAACGCTTGAACCTAGAAGAGTGAAAATTGGGCAGCCAAGTGGGCTTAGTGAACTGATCATTACCACCAAGTATCATCAAGATTTGGTGAAAAAATGGTTGCTGAGTATTCAGCAAACTAGTAGTTTTTTGGAAGCTTGGCAACCCCTTTCAAACGAAAGTGTTCTTTGCCAGTCTCTGCATGGGGTACTTCAAGGGGAAACAAACCATAGAGATAGAACTTAGAACTACTTCATTTTGTCAAGTTTCACGGAGCTAACACAAACCGTGTTTGATTTAGAGTTTCAAACACATCTATCTATATAGCAAAAAACAGAGTGAAACCTAAAAATTCAAACTGTTACTGGAAACGAACGCTTGAACCTAGAAGATTGAAAGTTGGGCAGCCAAGTGGGATTAGTGAACTGATCATTACCACCAAGTATCATCAAGATTTGGTGAAAAAATGTTTGCTGAGATTTCAGCAAACTAGTAGTTTTTTGGAAGCTTGGCAACCCCTTTAAAATGAAAGTGTTTTTCGCAAGTCTCTGCATGGGGTACTTCAGGAGGAAACAAACCATAGAGATAGAACTTAGAACTACTTCATTTGATCAAGTTTCAAGGAGCTAGCACAAACCGTGTTTGATTTAGAATTTCAAACACATCTATCTATATAGCTGAAAACAGAGTGAAACCTAAAAATTCAAAGTGTTACTGGAAACGAACGCTTGAACCTAGAAGAGTGAAAGTTGGGCAGCCAAGTGGGCTTAGTGAACTGATCATTACCACCAAGTATCATCAAGATTTGGTGAAAAAATGGTTGCTGAGATTTCGGCAAACTAGTAGTTTTTTGGAAGCTTGGCAACCCCTTTCAAACGAAAGTGTTCTTTGCCACTCTCTGAATGGGGTACTTCAAGAGGAAACAAACCATGGAGATATAACTTAGAACTACTTCATTTCGTCAAGTTTTACGGAGCTAGCACAAACCGTGTTTGATTTAGAGTTTCAAACACATCTATCTATATAGCAGAAAACAGAGTGAAACCTAAAAATTCAAACTGTTACTGGAAACGAACGCTTGAACCTAGAAGAGTGAAAATTGGGCAGCCAAGTGGGCTTAGTGAACTGATCATTACCACCAAGTATCATCAAGATTTGGTGAAAAAATGGTTGCTGAGATTTCAGCAAACTAGTAGTTTTTTGGAAGCTTGGCAACCCCTTTAAAACGAAAGTGTTCTTTGCCAGTCTCTGCATGGGGTACTTCAAGAGGAAACAAACCATAAAGATAGAACTTAGAACTACTTCATTTTGTCAAGTTTCACGGAGCTAGCACAAACCGTGTTTGATTTAGAGTTTCAAACACATCTATCTATATAGCAGAAAACAGAGTGAAACCTAAAAATTCAAACTGTTACTGGAAACGAACGCTTGAACCTAGAAGATTGAAAGTTGGGCAGCCAAGTGGGATTAGTGAACTGATCATTACCACCAAGTATCATCAAGATTTGGTGAAAAAATATTTGCTGAGATTTCAGCAAACTAGTAGTTTTTTGGAAGCTTGGCAACCAATTTAAAAAGAAAGTGTTTTTCGCCAGTCTCTGCATGGGGTACTTCAGGAGGAAACAAACCATAGAGATAGAACTTAGAACTACTTCATTTTTTCAAGTTTCAAGGAGCTAGCACAAACCGTGTTTGATTTAGAGTTTCAAACACATCTATCTATATAGCAGAAAACAGAGTGAAACCCAAAAATTCAAAGTGTTACTGGAAACGAACGCTTGAACCTAGAAGAGTGAAAATTGGGCAGCCAAGTGGGCTTAGTGAACTGATCATTACCACCAAGTATCATCAAGATTTGGTGAAAAAATGTTTGCTGAGATTTCAGCAAACGAGTAGTTTTTGGAAGCTTGGCAACCCCTTTCAAACGAAAGTGTTCTTTGCCAGTCTCTGCATGGGGTACTTCAAGAGGAAACAAACCATAGAGATAGAACTTAGAACTACTTCATTTTGTCAAGTTTCACGGAGCTAGCACAAACCGTGTTTGATTTAGAGTTTCAAACACATCTATCTATATAGCAGAAAACAGAGTGAAACCTAAAAATTCAAACTGTTACTGGAAACGAACGCTTGAACCTAGAAGATTGAAAGTTGGGCAGCAAAGTGGGATTAGTGAACTGATCATTACCACCAAGTATCATCAAGATTTGGTGAAAAAATGTTTGCTGAGATTTCAGCAAACTAGTAGTTTTTTGGAAGCTTGGCAACCAATTTAAAAAGAAAGTGTTTTTCGCCAGTCTCTGCATGGGGTACTTCAGGAGGAAACAAACCATAGAGATAGAACTTAGAACTACTTCATTTTTTCAAGTTTCAAGGAGCTAGCACAAACCGTGTTTGATTTAGAGTTTCAAACACATCTATCTATATAGCAGAAAACAGAGTGAAACCTAAAAATTCAAACTGTTACTGGAAACGAACGCTTGAACCTAGAAGATTGAAAGTTGGGCAGCCAAGTGGGATTAGTGAACTGATCATTACCACCAAGTATCATCAAGATTTGGTTAAAAAAATGTTTGCTGAGATTTCAGCAAACTAGTAGTTTTTTGGAAGCTTGCAACCCCTTTCAAACGAAAGTGTTTTTCGCCAGTCTCTGCATGGGGTACTTCAGGAGGAAACAAACCATAGAGATAGAACTTAGAACTACTTCATTTGGTCAAGTTTCAAGGAGCTAGCACAAACCGTGTTTGATTTAGAGTTTCAAACACATCTATCTATATAGCAGAAAACAGAGTGAAACCTAAAAATTCAAAGTGTTACTGGAAACGAACGCTTGAACCTAGAAGAGTGAAAGTTGGGCAGCCAAGTGGGCTTAGTGAACTGATCATTACCACCAAGTATCATCAAGATTTGGTGAAAAAATGGTTGCTGAGATTTCGGCAAACTAGTAGTTTTTTGGAAGCTTGGCAACCCCTTTCAAACGAAAGTGTTCTTTGCCACTCTCTGAATGGGGTACTTCAAGAGGAAACAAACCATAGGGATATAACTTAGAACTACTTCATTTTGTCAAGTTTTACGGAGCTAGCACAAACCGTGTTTGATTTAGAGTTTCAAACACATCTATCTATATAGCAGAAAACAGAGTGAAACCTAAAAATTCAAAGTGTTACTGGAAACGAACGCTTGAACCTAGAAGAGTGAAAATTGGGCAGCCAAGTGGGCTTAGTGAACTGATCATTACCACCAAGTATCATCAAGATTTGGTGAAAAAATGGTTGCTGAGATTTCAGCAAACTAGTAGTTTTTTGGAAGCTTGGCAACCCCTTTCAAACGAAAGTGTTCTTTGCCAGTCTCTGCATGGGGTACTTCAAGAGGAAACAAACCATAAAGATAGAACTTAGAACTACTTCATTTTGTCAAGTTTCACGGAGCTAGCACAAACCGTGTTTGATTTAGAGTTTCAAACACATCTATCTATATAGCAGAAAACAGAGTGAAACCTAAAAATTCAAACTGTTACTGGAAACGAACGCTTGAACCTAGAAGATTGAAAGTTGGGCAGCCAAGTGGGATTAGTGAACTGATCATTACCACCAAGTATCATCAAGATTTGGTGAAAAAATGTTTGCTGAGATTTCAGCAAACTAGTAGTTTTTTGGAAGCTTGGCAACCAATTTAAAAAGAAAGTGTTTTTCGCCAGTCTCTGCATGGGGTACTTCAGGAGGAAACAAACCATAGAGATAGAACTTAGAACTACTTCACTTTTTCAAGTTTCAAGGAGCTAGCACAAACCGTGTTTGATTTAGAGTTTCAAACACATCTATCTATATAGCAGAAAACAGAGTGAAACCCAAAAATTCAAAGTGTTACTGGAAACGAACGCTTGAACCTAGAAGAGTGAAAATTGGGCAGCCAAGTGGGCTTAGTGAACTGATCATTACCACCAAGTATCATCAAGATTTGGTGAAAAAATGTTTGCTGAGATTTCAGCAAACGAGTAGTTTTTGGAAGCTTGGCAACCCCTTTCAAACGAAAGTGTTCTTTGCCAGTCTCTGCATGGGGTACTTCAAGAGGAAACAAACCATAGAGATAGAACTTAGAACTACTTCATTTTGTCAAGTTTCACGGAGCTAGCACAAACCGTGTTTGATTTAGAGTTTCAAACACATCTATCTATATAGCAGAAAACAGAGTGAAACCTAAAAATTCAAACTGTTACTGGAAACGAACGCTTGAACCTAGAAGATTGAAAGTTGGGCAGCCAAGTGGGATTAGTGAACTGATCATTACCACCAAGTATCATCAAGATTTGGTGAAAAAATGTTTGCTGAGATTTCAGCAAACTAGTAGTTTTTTGGAAGCTTGGCAACCCCTTTCAAACGAAAGTGTTTTTCGCCAGTCTCTGCATGGGGTACTTCAAGAGGAAACAAACCATGGAGATATAACTTAGAACTACTTCATTTTGTCAAGTTTTACGGAGCTAGCACAAACCGTGTTTGATTTCGAGTTTCAAACACATCTATCTATATAGCAGAAAACAGAGTGAAACCTAAAAATTCAAAGTGTTACTGGAAACGAACGCTTGAACCTAGAAGAGTGAAAATTGGGCAGCCAAGTGGGCTTAGTGAACTGATCATTACCACCAAGTATCATCAAGATTTGGTGAAAAAATGTTTGCTGAGATTTCAGCAAACTAGTAGTTTTTTGGAAGCTTGGCAACCCCTTTAAAACGAAAGTGTTTTTCGCCAGTCTCTGCATGGGGTATTTCAAGAGGAAACAAACCATAGAGATAGAACTTAGAACTACTTCATTTGGTCAAGTTTCAAGGAGCTAGCACAAACCGTGTTTCATTTAGAGTTTCAAACACATCTATCTATATAGCAGAAAACAGAGTGAAACCTAAAAATTCAAAGTGTTACTGGAAACGAACGCTTGAACCTAGAAGAGTGAAAATTGGGCAGCCAAGTGGGCTTAGTGAACTGATCATTACCACCAAGTATCATCAAGATTTGGTGAAAAAATGGTTGCTGAGATTTCAGCAAACTAGTAGTTTTTTGGAAGCTTGGCAACCCATTTCAAACGAAAGTGTTCTTTGCCAGTCTCTGCATGGGGTACTTCAAGAGGAAACAAACCATAGAGATAGAACTTAGAACTACTTCATTTGGTCAAGTTTCACGGAGCTAGCACAAACCGTGTTTGATTTAGAGTTTCAAACACATCTATCTATATAGCAGAAAACAGAGTGAAACCTAAAAATTCAAAGTGTTACTGGAAACGAACGCTTGAACCTAGAAGAGTGAAAGTTGGGCAGCCAAGTGGGCTTAGTGAATTGATCATTACCACCAAGTATCATCAAGATTTGGTGAAAAAATGGTTGCTGAGATTTCGGCAAACTAGTAGTTTTTTGGAAGCTTGGCAACCCCTTTCAAACGAAAGTTTTCTTTGCCACTCTCTGAATGGGGTACTTCAAGAGGAAACAAACCATAGAGATAGAACTTAGAACTACTTCATTTTGTCAAGTTTCACGGATCTAGCACAAACCGTGTTTGATTTAGAGTTTCAAACACATCTATCAATATAGCAGAAAACAGAGTGAACCCTAAAAATTCAAACTGTTACTGGAAACGAACGCTTGAACCTAGAAGAGTGAAAGTTGGGCAGCCAAGTGGGATTAGTGAACTGATCATTACCACCAAGTATCATCAAGATTTGGTGAAAAAATGTTTGCTGAGATTTCAGCAAACTAGTAGTTTTTTGGAAGCTTGGCAACCCCTTTAAAACGAAAGTGTTTTTCGCCAGTCTCTGCATGGGGTACTTCAGGAGGAAACAAACCGTAGAGATAGAACTTAGAACTACTTCATTTGGTCAAGTTTCAAGGAGCTAACACAAACCGTGTTTGATTTAGAGTTTCAAACACATCTATCTATATAGCAGAAAACAGAGTGAAACCTAAAAATTCAAAGTGTTACTGGAAACGAACGCTTGAACCTAGAAGAGTGAAAGTTGGGCAGCCAAGTGGGCTTAGTGAACTGATCATTACCACCAAGTATCATCAAGATTTGGTGAAAAAATGTTTGCTGAGATTTCAGCAAACTAGTAGTTTTTTGGAAGCTTGGCAACCAATTTAAAAAGAAAGTGTTGTTCGCCAGTCTCTGCATGGGGTACTTCAGGAGGAAACAAACCATAGAGATAGAACTTAGAACTACTTCATTTTTTCAAGTTTCAAGGAGCTAGCACAAACCGTGTTTGATTTAGAGTTTCAAACACATCTATCTATATAGCAGAAAACAGAGTGAAACCTAAAAATTCAAAGTGTTACTGGAAACGAACGCTTGAACCTAGAAGAGTGAAAGTTGGGCAGCCAAGTGGGCTTAGTGAACTGATCATTACCACCAAGTATCATCAAGATTTGGTGAAAAAATGTTTGCTGAGATTTCAGCAAACGAGTAGTTTTTTGGAAGCTTGGCAACCCCTTTCAAACGAAAGTGTTCTTTGCCAGTCTCTGCATGGGGTACTTCAAGAGGAAACAAACCATAAAGATAGAACTTAGAACTACTTCATTTTGTCAAGTTTCACGGAGCTAGCACAAACCGTGTTTGATTTAGAGTTTCAAACACATCTATCTATATAGCAGAAAACAGAGTGAAACCTAAAAATTCAAACTGTTACTGGAAACGAACGCTTGAACCTAGAAGATTGAAAGTTGGGCAGCCAAGTGGGATTAGTGAACTGATCATTACCACCAAGTATCATCAAGATTTGGTGAAAAAATGTTTGCTGAGATTTCAGCAAACTAGTAGTTTTTTGGAAGCTTGGCAACCAATTTAAAAAGAAAGTGTTTTTCGCCAGTCTCTGCATGGGGTACTTCAGGAGGAAACAAACCATAGAGATAGAACTTAGAACTACTTCATTTTTTCAAGTTTCAAGGAGCTAGCACAAACCGTGTTTGATTTAGAGTTTCAAACACATCTATCTATATAGCAGAAAACAGAGTGAAACCCAAAAATTCAAAGTGTTACTGGAAACGAACGCTTGAACCTAGAAGAGTGAAAATTGGGCAGCCAAGTGGGCTTAGTGAACTGATCATTACCACCAAGTATCATCAAGATTTGGTGAAAAAATGGTTGCTGAGTATTCAGCAAACTAGTAGTTTTTTGGAAGCTTGGCAACCCCTTTCAAACGAAAGTGTTCTTTGCCAGTCTCTGCATGGGGTACTTCAAGGGGAAACAAACCATAGAGATAGAACTTAGAACTACTTCATTTTGTCAAGTTTCACGGAGCTAGCACAAACCGTGTTTGATTTAGAGTTTCAAACACATCTATCTATATAGCAAAAAACAGAGTGAAACCTAAAAATTCAAACTGTTACTGGAAACGAACGCTTGAACCTAGAAGATTGAAAGTTGGGCAGCCAAGTGGGATTAGTGAACTGATCATTACCACCAAGTATCATCAAGATTTGGTGAAAAAATGTTTGCTGAGATTTCAGCAAACTAGTAGTTTTTTGGAAGCTTGGCAACCCCTTTAAAATGAAAGTGTTTTTCGCAAGTCTCTGCATGGGGTACTTCAGGAGGAAACAAACCATAGAGATAGAACTTAGAACTACTTCATTTGATCAAGTTTCAAGGAGCTAGCACAAACCGTGTTTGATTTAGAATTTCAAACACATCTATCTATATAGCTGAAAACAGAGTGAAACCTAAAAATTCAAAGTGTTACTGGAAACGAACGCTTGAACCTAGAAGAGTGAAAGTTGGGCAGCCAAGTGGGCTTAGTGAACTGATCATTACCACCAAGTATCATCAAGATTTGGTGAAAAAATGGTTGCTGAGATTTCGGCAAACTAGTAGTTTTTTGGAAGCTTGGCAACCCCTTTCAAACGAAAGTGTTCTTTGCCACTCTCTGAATGGGGTACTTCAAGAGGAAACAAACCATGGAGATATAACTTAGAACTACTTCATTTCGTCAAGTTTTACGGAGCTATCACAAACCGTGTTTGATTTAGAGTTTCAAACACATCTATCTATATAGCAGAAAACAGAGTGAAACCTAAAAATTCAAACTGTTACTGGAAACGAACGCTTGAACCTAGAAGAGTGAAAATTGGGCAGCCAAGTGGGCTTAGTGAACTGATCATTACCACCAAGTATCATCAAGATTTGGTGAAAAAATGGTTGCTGAGATTTCAGCAAACTAGTAGTTTTTTGGAAGCTTGGCAACCCCTTTCAAACGAAAGTGTTCTTTGCCAGTCTCTGCATGGGGTACTTCAAGAGGAAACAAACCATAAAGATAGAACTTAGAACTACTTCATTTTGTCAAGTTTCACGGAGCTAGCACAAACCGTGTTTGATTTAGAGTTTCAAACACATCTATCTATATAGCAGAAAACAGAGTGAAACCTAAAAATTCAAACTGTTACTGGAAACGAACGCTTGAACCTAGAAGATTGAAAGTTGGGCAGCCAAGTGGGATTAGTGAACTGATCATTACCACCAAGTATCATCAAGATTTGGTGAAAAAATATTTGCTGAGATTTCAGCAAACTAGTAGTTTTTTGGAAGCTTGGCAACCAATTTAAAAAGAAAGTGTTTTTCGCCAGTCTCTGCATGGGGTACTTCAGGAGGAAACAAACCATAGAGATAGAACTTAGAACTACTTCATTTTTTCAAGTTTCAAGGAGCTAGCACAAACCGTGTTTGATTTAGAGTTTCAAACACATCTATCTATATAGCAGAAAACAGAGTGAAACCCAAAAATTCAAAGTGTTACTGGAAACGAACGCTTGAACCTAGAAGAGTGAAAATTGGGCAGCCAAGTGGGCTTAGTGAACTGATCATTACCACCAAGTATCATCAAGATTTGGTGAAAAAATGTTTGCTGAGATTTCAGCAAACGAGTAGTTTTTGGAAGCTTGGCAACCCCTTTCAAACGAAAGTGTTCTTTGCCAGTCTCTGCATGGGGTACTTCAAGAGGAAACAAGCCATAGAGATAGAACTTAGAACTACTTCATTTTGTCAAGTTTCACGGAGCTAGCACAAACCGTGTTTGATTTAGAGTTTCAAACACATCTATCTATATAGCAGAAAACAGAGTGAAACCTAAAAATTCAAACTGTTACTGGAAACGAACGCTTGAACCTAGAAGATTGAAAGTTGGGCAGCAAAGTGGGATTAGTGAACTGATCATTACCACCAAGTATCATCAAGATTTGGTGAAAAAATGTTTGCTGAGATTTCAGCAAACTAGTAGTTTTTTGGAAGCTTGGCAACCAATTTAAAAAGAAAGTGTTTTTCGCCAGTCTCTGCATGGGGTACTTCAGGAGGAAACAAACCATAGAGATAGAACTTAGAACTACTTCATTTTTTCAAGTTTCAAGGAGCTAGCACAAACCGTGTTTGATTTAGAGTTTCAAACACATCTATCTATATAGCAGAAAACAGAGTGAAACCTAAAAATTCAAACTGTTACTGGAAACGAACGCTTGAACCTAGAAGATTGAAAGTTGGGCAGCCAAGTGGGATTAGTGAACTGATCATTACCACCAAGTATCATCAAGATTTGGTTAAAAAAATGTTTGCTGAGATTTCAGCAAACTAGTAGTTTTTTGGAAGCTTGCAACCCCTTTCAAACGAAAGTGTTTTTCGCCAGTCTCTGCATGGGGTACTTCAGGAGGAAACAAACCATAGAGATAGAACTTAGAACTACTTCATTTGGTCAAGTTTCAAGGAGCTAGCACAAACCGTGTTTGATTTAGAGTTTCAAACACATCTATCTATATAGCAGAAAACAGAGTGAAACCTAAAAATTCAAAGTGTTACTGGAAACGAACGCTTGAACCTAGAAGAGTGAAAGTTGGGCAGCCAAGTGGGCTTAGTGAACTGATCATTACCACCAAGTATCATCAAGATTTGGTGAAAAAATGGTTGCTGAGATTTCGGCAAACTAGTAGTTTTTTGGAAGCTTGGCAACCCCTTTCAAACGAAAGTGTTCTTTGCCACTCTCTGAATGGGGTACTTCAAGAGGAAACAAACCATAGGGATATAACTTAGAACTACTTCATTTTGTCAAGTTTTACGGAGCTAGCACAAACCGTGTTTGATTTAGAGTTTCAAACACATCTATCTATATAGCAGAAAACAGAGTGAAACCTAAAAATTCAAAGTGTTACTGGAAACGAACGCTTGAACCTAGAAGAGTGAAAATTGGGCAGCCAAGTGGGCTTAGTGAACTGATCATTACCACCAAGTATCATCAAGATTTGGTGAAAAAATGGTTGCTGAGATTTCAGCAAACTAGTAGTTTTTTGGAAGCTTGGCAACCCCTTTCAAACGAAAGTGTTCTTTGCCAGTCTCTGCATGGGGTACTTCAAGAGGAAACAAACCATAAAGATAGAACTTAGAACTACTTCATTTTGTCAAGTTTCACGGAGCTAGCACAAACCGTGTTTGATTTAGAGTTTCAAACACATCTATCTATATAGCAGAAAACAGAGTGAAACCTAAAAATTCAAACTGTTACTGGAAACGAACGCTTGAACCTAGAAGATTGAAAGTTGGGCAGCCAAGTGGGATTAGTGAACTGATCATTACCACCAAGTATCATCAAGATTTGGTGAAAAAATGTTTGCTGAGATTTCAGCAAACTAGTAGTTTTTTGGAAGCTTGGCAACCAATTTAAAAAGAAAGTGTTTTTCGCCAGTCTCTGCATGGGGTACTTCAGGAGGAAACAAACCATAGAGATAGAACTTAGAACTACTTCACTTTTTCAAGTTTCAAGGAGCTAGCACAAACCGTGTTTGATTTAGAGTTTCAAACACATCTATCTATATAGCAGAAAACAGAGTGAAACCCAAAAATTCAAAGTGTTACTGGAAACGAACGCTTGAACCTAGAAGAGTGAAAATTGGGCAGCCAAGTGGGCTTAGTGAACTGATCATTACCACCAAGTATCATCAAGATTTGGTGAAAAAATGTTTGCTGAGATTTCAGCAAACGAGTAGTTTTTGGAAGCTTGGCAACCCCTTTCAAACGAAAGTGTTCTTTGCCAGTCTCTGCATGGGGTACTTCAAGAGGAAACAAACCATGGAGATATAACTTAGAACTACTTCATTTTGTCAAGTTTTACGGAGCTAGCACAAACCGTGTTTGATTTCGAGTTTCAAACACATCTATCTATATAGCAGAAAACAGAGTGAAACCTAAAAATTCAAAGTGTTACTGGAAACGAACGCTTGAACCTAGAAGAGTGAAAATTGGGCAGCCAAGTGGGCTTAGTGAACTGATCATTACCACCAAGTATCATCAAGATTTGGTGAAAAAATGGTTGCTGAGATTTCGGCAAACTAGTAGTTTTTTGGAAGCTTGGCAACCCCTTTCAAACGAAAGTGTTCTTTGCCACTCTCTGAATGGGGTACTTCAAGAGGAAACAAACCATAGGGATATAACTTAGAACGACTTCATTTTGTCAAGTTTTACGGAGCTAGCACAAACCGTGTTTGATTTAGAGTTTCAAACACATCTATCTATATAGCAGAAAACAGAGTGAAACCTAAAAATTCAAACTGTTACTGGAAACGAACGCTTGAACCTAGAATAGTGAAAATTGGGCAGCCAAGTGGGCTTAGTGAACTGATCATTACCACCAAGTATCATCAAGATTTGGTGAAAAAATGGTTGCTGAGATTTCAGCAAACTAGTAGTTTTTTGGAAGCTTGGCAACCCCTTTCAAACGAAAGTGTTCTTTGCCAGTCTCTGCATGGGGTACTTCAAGAGGAAACAAACCATAAAGATAGAACTTAGAACTACTTCATTTTGTCAAGTTTCACGGAGCTAGCACAAACCGTGTTTGATTTAGAGTTTCAAACACATCTATCTATATAGCAGAAAACAGAGTGAAACCTAAAAATTCAAACTGTTACTGGAAACGAACGCTTGAACCTAGAAGATTGAAAGTTGGGCAGCCAAGTGGGATTAGTGAACTGATCATTACCACCAAGTATCATCAAGATTTGGTGAAAAAATGTTTGCTGAGATTTCAGCAAACTAGTAGTTTTTTGGAAGCTTGGCAACCAATTTAAAAAGAAAGTGTTTTTCGCCAGTCTCTGCATGGGGTACTTCAGGAGGAAACAAACCATAGAGATAGAACTTAGAAATACTTCATTTTTTCAAGTTTCAAGGAGCTAGCACAAACCGTGTTTGATTTAGAGTTTCAAACACATCTATCTATATAGCAGAAAACAGAGTGAAACCCAAAAATTCAAAGTGTTAATGGAAACGAACGCTTGAACCTAGAAGAGTGAAAATTGGGCAGCCAAGTGGGCTTAGTGAACTGATCATTACCACCAAGTATCATCAAGATTTGGTGAAAAAATGTTTGCTGAGATTTCAGCAAACGAGTAGTTTTTGGAAGCTTGGCAACCCCTTTCAAACGAAAGTGTTCTTTGCCAGTCTCTGCATGGGGTACTTCAAGAGGAAACAAACCATAGAGATAGAACTTAGAACTACTTCATTTTGTCAAGTTTCACGGAGCTAGCACAAACCGTGTTTGATTTAGAGTTTCAAACACATCTATCTATATAGCAGAAAACAGAGTGAAACCTAAAAATTCAAACTGTTACTGGAAACGAACGCTTGAACCTAGAAGATTGAAAGTTGGGCAGCCAAGTGGGATTAGTGAACTGATCATTACCACCAAGTATCATCAAGATTTGGTGAAAAAATGTTTGCTGAGATTTCAGCAAACTAGTAGTTTTTTGGAAGCTTGGCAACCCCTTTCAAACGAAAGTGTTTTTCGCCAGTCTCTGCATGGGGTACTTCAGGAGGAAACAAACCATAGAGATAGAACTTAGAACTACTTCATTTGGTCAAGTTTCAAGGAGCTAGCACAAACCGTGTTTGATTTAGAGTTTCAAACACATCTATCTATATAGCAGAAAACAGAGTGAAACCTAAAAATTCAAAGTGTTACTGGAAACGAACGCTTGAACCTAGAAGAGTGAAAGTTGGGCAGCCAAGTGGGCTTAGTGAACTGATCATTACCACCAAGTATCATCAAGATTTGGTGAAAAAATGGTTGCTGAGATTTCGGCAAACTAGTAGTTTTTTGGAAGCTTGGCAACCCCTTTCAAACGAAAGTGTTCTTTGCCACTCTCTGAATGGGGTACTTCAAGAGGAAACAAACCATAGGGATATAACTTAGAACTACTTCATTTTGTCAAGTTTTACGGAGCTAGCACAAACCGTGTTTGATTTAGAGTTTCAAACACATCTATCTATATAGCAGAAAACAGAGTGAAACCTAAAAATTCAAAGTGTTACTGGAAACGAACGCTTGAACCTAGAAGAGTGAAAATTGGGCAGCCAAGTGGGCTTAGTGAACTGATCATTACCACCAAGTATCATCAAGATTTGGTGAAAAAATGGTTGCTGAGATTTCAGCAAACTAGTAGTTTTTTGGAAGCTTGGCAACCCCTTTCAAACGAAAGTGTTTTTCGCCAGTCTCTGCATGGGGTACTTCAAGAGGAAACAAACCATAGAGATAGAACTTAGAACTACTTCATTTGGTCAAGTTTCAAGGAGCTAGCACAAACCGTGTTTGATTTAGAGTTTCAAACACATCTATCTATATAGCAGAAAACAGAGTGAAACCTAAAAATTCAAAGTGTTACTGGAAACGAACGCTTGAACCTAGAAGAGTGAAAATTGGGCAGCCAAGTGGGCTTAGTGAACTGATCATTACCACCAAGTATCATCAAGATTTGGTGAAAAAATGGTTGCTGAGTATTCAGCAAACTAGTAGTTTTTTGGAAGCTTGGCAACCCCTTTCAAACGAAAGTGTTCTTTGCCAGTCTCTGCATGGGGTACTTCAAGAGGAAACAAACCATAGAGATAGAACTTAGAACTACTTCATTTTGTCAAGTTTCACGGAGCTAGCACAAACCGTGTTTGATTTAGAGTTTCAAACACATCTATCTATATAGCAGAAAACAGAGTGAAACCTAAAAATTCAAACTGTTACTGGAAACGAACGCTTGAACCTAGAAGATTGAAAGTTGGGCAGCCAAGTGGGATTAGTGAACTGATCATTACCACCAAGTATCATCAAGATTTGGTGAAAAAATGTTTGCTGAGATTTCGGCAAACTAGTAGTTTTTTGGAAGCTTGGCAACCCCTTTAAAATGAAAGTGTTTTTCGCAAGTCTCTGCATGGGGTACTTCAGGAGGAAACAAACCATAGAGATAGAACTTAGAACTACTTCATTTGGTCAAGTTTCAAGGAGCTAGCACAAACCGTGTTTGATTTAGAATTTCAAACACATCTATCTATATAGCTGAAAACAGAGTGAAACCTAAAAATTCAAAGTGTTACTGGAAACGAACGCTTGAACCTAGAAGAGTGAAAGTTGGGCAGCCAAGTGGGCTTAGTGAACTGATCATTACCACCAAGTATCATCAAGATTTGGTGAAAAAATGGTTGCTGAGATTTCGGCAAACTAGTAGTTTTTTGGAAGCTTGGCAACCCCTTTCAAACGAAAGTGTTCTTTGCCACTCTCTGCATGGGGTACTTCAAGAGGAAACAAACCATGGAGATATAACTTAGAACTACTTCATTTTGTCAAGTTTTACGGAGCTAGCACAAACCGTGTTTGATTTAGAGTTTCAAACACATCTATCTATATAGCAGAAAACAGAGTGAAACCTAAAAATTCAAACTGTTACTGGAAACGAACGCTTGAACCTAGAAGAGTGAAAATTGGGCAGCCAAGTGGGCTTAGTGAACTGATCATTACCACCAAGTATCATCAAGATTTGGTGAAAAAATGGTTGCTGAGATTTCAGCAAACTAGTAGTTTTTTGGAAGCTTGGCAACCCCTTTCAAACGAAAGTGTTCTTTGCCAGTCTCTGCATGGGGTACTTCAAGAGGAAACAAACCATAAAGATAGAACTTAGAACTACTTCATTTTGTCAAGTTTCACGGAGCTAGCACAAACCGTGTTTGATTTAGAGTTTCAAACACATCTATCTATATAGCAGAGAACAGAGTGAAACCTAAAAATTCAAACTGTTACTGGAAACGAACGCTTGAACCTAGAAGATTGAAAGTTGGGCAGCCAAGTGGGATTAGTGAACTGATCATTACCACCAAGTATCATCAAGATTTGGTGAAAAAATGTTTGCTGAGATTTCAGCAAACTAGTAGTTTTTTGGAAGCTTGGCAACCCCTTTAAAATGAAAGTGTTTTTCGCAAGTCTCTGCATGGGGTACTTCAGGAGGAAACAAACCATAGAGATAGAACTTAGAACTACTTCATTTGGTCAAGTTTCAAGGAGCTAGCACAAACCGTGTTTGATTTAGAATTTCAAACACATCTATCTATATAGCTGAAAACAGAGTGAAACCTAAAAATTCAAAGTGTTACTGGAAACGAACGCTTGAACCTAGAAGAGTGAAAGTTGGGCAGCCAAGTGGGCTTAGTGAACTGATCATTACCACCAAGTATCATCAAGATTTGGTGAAAAAATGGTTGCTGAGATTTCGGCAAACTAGTAGTTTTTTGGAAGCTTGGCAACCCCTTTCAAACGAAAGTGTTCTTTGCCACTCTCTGCATGGGGTACTTCAAGAGGAAACAAACCATGGAGATATAACTTAGAACTACTTCATTTTGTCAAGTTTTACGGAGCTAGCACAAACCGTGTTTGATTTAGAGTTTCAAACACATCTATCTATATAGCAGAAAACAGAGTGAAACCTAAAAATTCAAACTGTTACTGGAAACGAACGCTTGAACCTAGAAGAGTGAAAATTGGGCAGCCAAGTGGGCTTAGTGAACTGATCATTACCACCAAGTATCATCAAGATTTGGTGAAAAAATGGTTGCTGAGATTTCAGCAAACTAGTAGTTTTTTGGAAGCTTGGCAACCCCTTTCAAACGAAAGTGTTCTTTGCCAGTCTCTGCATGGGGTACTTCAAGAGGAAACAAACCATAAAGATAGAACTTAGAACTACTTCATTTTGTCAAGTTTCACGGAGCTAGCACAAACCGTGTTTGATTTAGAGTTTCAAACACATCTATCTATATAGCAGAAAACAGAGTGAAACCTAAAAATTCAAACTGTTACTGGAAACGAACGCTTGAACCTAGAAGATTGAAAGTTGGGCAGCCAAGTGGGATTAGTGAACTGATCATTACCACCAAGTATCATCAAGATTTGGTGAAAAAATGTTTGCTGAGATTTCAGCAAACTAGTAGTTTTTTGGAAGCTTGGCAACCAATTTAAAAAGAAAGTGTTTTTCGCCAGTCTCTGCATGGGGTACTTCAGGAGGAAACAAACCATAGAGATAGAATTTAGAACTACTTCATTTTTTCAAGTTTCAAGGAGCTAGCACAAACCGTGTTTGATTTAGAGTTTCAAACACATCTATCTATATAGCAGAAAACAGAGTGAAACCCAAAAATTCAAAGTGTTACTGGAAACGAACGCTTGAACCTAGAAGAGTGAAAATTGGGCAGCCAAGTGGGCTTAGTGAACTGATCATTACCACCAAGTATCATCAAGATTTGGTGAAAAAATGTTTGCTGAGATTTCAGCAAACAAGTAGTTTTTGGAAGCTTGGCAACCCCTTTCAAACGAAAGTGTTCTTTGCCAGTCTCTGCATGGGGTACTTCAAGAGGAAACAAACCATAGAGATAGAACTTAGAACTACTTCATTTTGTCAAGTTTCACGGAGCTAGCACAAACCGTGTTTGATTTAGAGTTTCAAACACATCTATCTATATAGCAGAAAACAGAGTGAAACCTAAAAATTCAAACTGTTACTGGAAACGAACGCTTGAACCTAGAAGATTGAAAGTTGGGCAGCCAAGTGGGATTAGTGAACTGATCATTACCACCAAGTATCATCAAGATTTGGTGAAAAAATGTTTGCTGAGATTTCAGCAAACTAGTAGTTTTTTGGAAGCTTGGCAACCCCTTTCAAACGAAAGTGTTTTTCGCCAGTCTCTGCATGGGGTACTTCAGGAGGAAACAAACCATAGAGATAGAACTTAGAACTACTTCATTTGGTCAAGTTTCAAGGAGCTAGCACAAACCGTGTTTGATTTAGAATTTCAAACACATCTATCTATATAGCAGAAAACAGAGTGAAACCTAAAAATTCAAAGTGTTACTGGAAACGAACGCTTGAACCTAGAAGAGTGAAAGTTGGGCAGCCAAGTGGGCTTAGTGAACTGATCATTACCACCAAGTATCATCAAGATTTGGTGAAAAAATGGTTGCTGAGATTTCGGCAAACTAGTAGTTTTTTGGAAGCTTGGCAACCCCTTTCAAACGAAAGTGTTCTTGGCCACTCTCTGAATGGGGTACTTCAAGAGGAAACAAACCATGGAGATATAACTTAGAACTACTTCATTTTGTCAAGTTTTACGGAGCTAGCACAAACCGTGTTTGATTTAGAGTTTCAAACACATCTATCTATATAGCAGAAAACAGAGTGAAACCTAAAAATTCAAACTGTTACTGGAAACGAACGCTTGAACCTAGAAGAGTGAAAATTGGGCAGCCAAGTGGGCTTAGTGAACTGATCATTACCACCAAGTATCATCAAGATTTGGTGAAAAAATGGTTGCTGAGATTTCAGCAAACTAGTAGTTTTTTGGAAGCTTGGCAACCCCTTTCAAACGAAAGTGTTCTTTGCCAGTCTCTGCATGGGGTACTTCAAGAGGAAACAAACCATAGAGATAGAACTTAGAACTACTTCATTTTGTCAAGTTTCACGGAGCTAGCACAAACCGTGTTTGATTTAGAGTTTCAAACACATCTATCTATATAGCAGAAAACAGAGTGAAACCTAAAAATTCAAACTGTTACTGGAAACGAACGCTTGAACCTAGAAGATTGAAAGTTGGGCAGCCAAGTGGGATTAGTGAACTGATCATTACCACCAAGTATCATCAAGATTTGGTGAAAAAATGTTTGCTGAGATTTCAGCAAACTAGTATTTTTTTGGAAGCTTGGCAACCAATTTAAAAAGAAAGTGTTTTTCGCCAGTCTCTGCATGGGGTACTTCAGGAGGAAACAAACCATAGAGATAGAACTTAGAACTACTTCATTTGGTCAAGTTTCAAGGAGCTAGCACAAACCGTGTTGATTTAGAGTTTCAAACACATCTATCTATATAGCAGAAAACAGAGTGAAACCCAAAAATTCAAAGTGTTACTGGAAACGAACGCTTGAACCTAGAAGAGTGAAAATTGGGGCAGCCAAGTGGGCTTAGTGAACTGATCATTACCACCAAGTATCATCAAGATTTGGTGAAAAAATGTTTGCTGAGATTTCAGCAAACGAGTAGTTTTTGGAAGCTTGGCAACCCCTTTCAAACGAAAGTGTTCTTTGCCAGTCTCTGCATGGGGTACTTCAAGAGGAAACAAACCATAGAGATAGAACTTAGAACTACTTCATTTTGTCAAGTTTCACGGAGCTAGCACAAACCGTGTTTGATTTAGAGTTTCAAACACATCTATCTATATAGCAGAAAACAGAGTGAAACCTAAAAATTCAAACTGTTACTGGAAACGAACGCTTGAACCTAGAAGATTGAAAGTTGGGCAGCCAAGTGGGATTAGTGAACTGATCATTACCACCAAGTATCATCAAGATTTGGTGAAAAAATGTTTGCTGAGATTTCAGCAAACTAGTAGTTTTTTGGAAGCTTGGCAACCCCTTTCAAACGAAAGTGTTTTTCGCCAGTCTCTGCATGGGGGTACTTCAGGAGGAAACAAACCATAGAGATAGAACTTAGAACTACTTCATTTGGTCAAGTTTCAAGGAGCTAGCACAAACCGTGTTTGATTTAGAATTTCAAACACATCTATCTATATAGCAGAAAACAGAGTGAACCTAAAAATTCAAAGTGTTACTGGAAACGAACGCTTGAACCTAGAAGAGTGAAAGTTGGGCAGCCAAGTGGGCTTAGTGAACTGATCATTACCACCAAGTATCATCAAGATTTTGGTGAAAAAATGGTTGCTGAGATTTCGGCAAACTAGTAGTTTTTTGGAAGCTTGCAACCCCTTTCAAACGAAAGTGTTCTTTGCCACTCTCTGAATGGGGTACTTCAAGAGGAAACAAACCATGGAGATATAACTTAGAACTACTTCATTTTGTCAAGTTTTACGGAGCTAGCACAAACCGTGTTTGATTTAGAGTTTCAAACACATCTATCTATATAGCAGAAAACAGAGTGAAACCTCAAAATTCAAACTGTTACTGGAAACGAACGCTTGAACCTAGAAGAGTGAAAATTGGGCAGCCAAGTGGGCTTAGTGAACTGATCATTACCACCAAGTATCATCAAGATTTGGTGAAAAAATGGTTGCTGAGATTTCAGCAAACTAGTAGTTTTTTGGAACTTGGCAACCCCTTTCAAACGAAAGTGTTCTTTGCCAGTCTCTGCATGGGGTACTTCAAGAGGAAACAAACCATAAAGATAGAACTTAGAACTACTTCATTTGTCAAGTTTCACGGAGCTAGCACAAACCGTGTTTGATTTAGAGTTTCAAACACATCTATCTATATAGCAGAAAACAGAGTGAAACCTAAAAATTCAAACTGTTACTGGAAACGAACGCTTGAACCTAGAAGATTGAAAGTTGGGCAGCCAAGTGGGATTAGTGAACTGATCATTACCACCAAGTATCATCAAGATTTGGTGAAAAAATGTTTGCTGAGATTTCAGCAAACTAGTAGTTTTTGGAAGCTTGGCAACCCTTTAAAATGAAAGTGTTTTTCGCAAGTCTCTGCATGGGGTACTTCAGGAGGAAACAAACCATAGAGATAGAACTTAGAACTACTTCATTTGGTCAAGTTTCAAGGAGCTAGCACAAACCGTGTTTGATTTAGAATTTCAAACACATCTATCT
>NW_027515395.1:0-80745 GCF_048772815.1 Callospermophilus lateralis
GTACTGATCATTACTTGAAAGTATCATGAAGATTGGATGAAAAAATGTACGTTGAGATTTCAGGAGACTCAAGTGTGTTGGAAGTTTGGCAACCCCTTTCAGTATAAGTGTTATTCGCCAGTCCCAGCTTTAGGATACAAGAGGAAACAAACCTTAGAGGTAGAACGTAGAACTACTTTATTGTGTCAAGTTTTAAGAAGCTAGCACAAACCGTGTTTGATTTAGAGTTCTAACTGCATCTGTCAATATAGGAGGAGAAACAGAGTGAAACCAATAATTTCTAACTGTTCCTGCAAACGAATGCTACAACCTAGAAGAACAAAACTTGGGCATCCACCTTTGATTGGTGTACTGATCAATACTTGAAAGAATCATGAAGATTGGATGAAAAAATATATGTTGAGATTTCAGGAGACGGTAGTTTTTTGGAAGCTTCACAACGCCTTTCATTGAAAGTGTTATTCGCCAGTCTCTGCTTAAGGCTACATCCAAGAGGAAACAAACCTTAGAGATAGAACGTAGAACTACTTTATTGTGTCAAGTTTCAATAAGCTAGCACAAACCATGTTTGATTTAGAGTTCGAACTGCATCTGTCAATATAGGAGAAAACAAAGTGAAACCTAAAAATTCAAACTGTTACTCCAAAAGAATGCTTCAATCTAGGAGAACTAAACTTTGGCATCCAAGTGGGATTGGTGTACTGATCATTACTTGAAAGTATCATGAAGATTGGATGAAAAAATGTATGTTGAGATTTCAGGAGACTCAAGTGTGTTGGAAGTTTGGCAAGCCCTTTCAGTATAAGTGTTATTCGCCAGTCCCAGCTTTAGGATACAAGAGGAAACAAACCTTAGAGGTAGAACGTAGAACTACTTTATTGTGTCAAGTTTCAAGAAGCTAGCACAAACCGTGTTTGATTTAGAGTTCTAACTGCATCTGTCAATATAGGAGAAAACAGAGTGAAACCAATAATTTCTAACTGTTCCTGCAAACGAATGCTACAACCTAGAAGAACAAAACTTGGGCATCCACGTTTGATTGGTGTACTGATCAATACTTGAAAGAATCATGAAGATTGGATGAAAAAATATATGTTGAGATTTCAGGAGACGGTAGTTTTTTGGAAGCTTAACAACGCCTCTCATTGAAAGTGTTATTCGCCAGTGTCTGCTTAAGGGTACATCAAGAGGAAACAAACCTTAGAGATAGAATGTAGAACTACTTTATCGTGTCAAGTTTCAAGAAGCTAGCACAACCATGTTTGATTTAGAGTTCGAACTGCATCTGTCAATATAGGAGAAAACAGAGTGAAACTAAAAATTCAAACTGTTACTGCAAACGAATGCTTCAACCTAGGAGAACGAAACTTGAACATCCACGTTTTATTGGTATACTGCTCATTACTTGAAATTATCATGAAGGTCGGAAAAAAAAATATGTTGAGATTTCAGGAGACTGTAGTATTTTGGCAGCCTAACAACGCCTTTCATTGAATGTTCTTTGGTCAGTCTCTGCTTAGGTCTACATCCAGAGGAAACAAAAAGTAAAAATAGAATGTAGAACTACTTTACTGTTTCAAGTTTCAAGAAGCTAGGACAAACCGTGTTTGATTTAGAGTTTGAACTACATTTGTCAATATAGGAGAAAACAGAGTGAAACCTAAAAATTCAAACTGTTACTCCAAAAGAATGCTTCAATCTAGGAGAACTAAACTTTGGCATTAAAGTGGGATTGGTGTACTGATCTAACTTGAAAGTATCATGAAGATTGGATGAAAAAATATATGTTGAGATTTCAGGAGACTCTAGTGTGTTGGAAGGTTGGTAAGCCCTTTCAGAATAAGTGTTATTCGCCAGTCCCAGCTTTAGGATACAAGAGGAAACAAACCTTAGAGATAGAACGTAGAACTACTTTACTGTGTCAAGTTTCAGGAGGCTAGCAAACCGTGTTTATTTAGAGTCTGACTGCATCTGTCAATATAGGAGAAAACAGAGTGAAACCTATAATTTCTAACTGTTCCTGCAAACGAAATGCTACAACCTAGAAGAACAAAACTTTGGCATCCACGTTTGATTGGTGTACTGATCAATACTTGAAAGAATCATGAAGATTGGATGAAAAAATATATGTTGAGATTTCAGGAGACGGTAGTTTTTTGGAAGCTTAAAAGCCTTTCATTGAAAGTGTTATTCACCAGTCTCTGCTTAAGGCTACATCAAGAGGAAACAAACCTTAGAGATAGAACGTAGAACTACTTTATTGTGTCAAGATTCAAGTATCTAGCACAAACCATGTTTGATTTAGATTTCGAACTGCATCTGTCAATATAGGAGAAAACAGAGTGAAAACTAAAAATTCAAACTGTTACTGCAAACGAATGCTTCAACCTAGGAGAACGAAACTTGAACATCCAGGTTTTATTGGTGTACTGCTCATTACTTGAAATTATCATGAAGGTCGGAAAAAAAACATGTTGAGATTTCAGGAGACTGTAGTATTTTGGCAGCCTAACAACGCCTTTCATTGAATGTGTCTTTCGTCAGTCTCTGCTAAGGTCTACATCCAGAGGAAACAAAAAGTAAAAATAGAATGTAGAACTACTTTACTGTTTCAAGTTTCAAGAAGCTAGGACAAACCGTGTTTGATTTAGAGTTCGAACTACATTTGTCAATATAGGAGAAAAGAGAGTGAAACCTAAAAATTTAAACTGTTACTCCAAAAGAATGCTTCAATCTAGGAGAACTAAACTTTGGCATCCAAGTGGGAATGGTGTACTGATCATTACTTGAAAGTATCATGAAGATTGGATGAATAAATATATGTTGAGATTTCAGGAGACTCTAGTGTGTTGGAAGTTTGGCAACCCCTTTCAGTATAAGTGTTATTCGCCAGTCGCAGCTGTAGGATACAAGAGGAAACAAACCTTAGAGATAGAATGTAGAACTACTTTATTGTGTCAAGTTTCAAGAAGCTAGCACAAATCGTGTTTGATTTAGAGTTCTAACTGCATCTGTCAATATAGGAGAAAACAGAGTGAAACTGAAAATTCAAACTGTTACTGCAAACGAATGCGTCAACCTAGGAGAACGAAACTTGAACATCCATGTTTTATTGGTGTACTGCTCATTACTTGAAATTATCATGAAGGTTGGAAAAAAAAACTATGTTGAGATTTCAGAACCTGAGAACACTTTTGGCAGCCTAACAACGCCTTTCATTGAATGTGTCTTTCGTCAGTCTCTGCTAAGGTCTACATCCAGAGGAAACAAAAAGTAAAAATAGAATGTAGAACTACTTTACTGTTTCAAGTTTCAAGAAGCTAGCACAAACCGTGTTTGATTTAGAGTTCGAACTACATTTGTCAATATAGGAGAAAACAGAGTGAAACCTAAAAATTCAAACTGTTACTCCAAAAGAATGCTTCAATCTAGGAGAACTAAACTTTGGCATCCAAGTGGGATTGTTGTACTGATCTAACTTGAAAGTATCATGAAGATTGGATGAAAAAATATATGTTGAGATTTCAGGAGACTCCAGTGTGTTGGAAGTTTGGAACCCCTTTCAGTATAAGTGTTATTCGCCAGTCCCAGCTTTAGGATACAAGACGAAACAAACCTTAGAGAGAGAACGTAGAACACTTTATTGTGTCAAGTTTCAAGAAGCTAGCACAAACCGTGTTTGATTTAGAGTTCTGACTGCATCTGTCAATATAGGAGAAAACAGAGTGAAACCTATAATTTCTAACTGTTCCTGCAAAAGAATGCTACAACCTAGAAGAACAAAACTTGGGCATCCACGTTTGATTGGTGTACTGATCAATACTTGAAAGAATCATGAAGATTGGATGAAAAAATATATGTTGAGATTTAAGGAGACGGTAGTTTTTTGGAAGCTTAACAACGCCTTTAATTGAAAGTGTTATTCGCCAGTCTCTGCTTAAGGCTACATCAAGAGGAAACAAACCTTAGAGATAGAACGTAGAACTACTTTATTGTATCAAGTTTCAAGAAGCTAGCACAAACCATGTTTGATTTAGAGTTCGAACTGCATCTGTCAATATAGGAGAAAACAGAGTGAAAACAAAAATTCAAACTGTTTCTGCAAACGAATGCTTCAAGCTAGGAGAACGAAACTTGAACATCCACGTTGTATTGGTGTACTGCTGATTACATGAAATTATCATGAAATTCGGAAAAAAAAATATTTTGAGATTTCAGGAGACTGTAGTATTTTGGCAGCCTTACAACGCCTTTCATTGAATGTGTCTTTCGTCAGTCTCTGCTTAGGTCTACATCCAGAGGAAACAAAAAATAAAAATAGAATGTAGAACTACTTTACTGTTTCAAGTTTCAAGAAGCTAGCACAAACCGTGTTTGATTTAGAGTTCGAACTACATTTGTCAATATAGGAGAAAACAGAGTGAAACCTAAAAATTCAAACTGTTACTCCAAAAGAATGCTTCAATCTAGGAGAACTAAACGTTGGCATCCAAGTGGGATTCGTGTACTGATCATTACTTGAAAGTATCATGAAGATTGGATGAAAAAATATATGTTGAGATTTCAGGAGACTCTAGTGTGTTGGAAGTTTGGAAACCCCTTTCAGTATAAGTGTTATTCGCCAGTCCCAGCTTTAGGATACAAGAGGAAACAAACCTTAGAGATAGAACGTAGAACTACTTTACTGTGTCAAGTTTCAAGAAGCTAGCACAAACCGTGTTTGATTTAGAGTTCTAACTGCATCTGTCAATATAGGAGAAAACAGAGTGAAACCTATAATTTCTAACTGTTCCTGCAAACGAATGCTACAACCTAGAAGAACAAAACTTGGGCATCCACGTTTGATTGGTGTACTGATCAATATTTGAAAGAATCATGAAGATTGGATGAAAAAATATATGTTGAGATTTCAGGAGACGGTAGTTTTTTGGAAGCTTAACAACGCCTTTCATTGAAAGTGTTATTCGCCAGTCTCTGCTTAAGGCTACATCAAGAGGAAACAAACCTTAGAGATAGAACGTAGAACTACTTTATTGTGTCAATTTTCAAGAAGCTAGCACAAACCATGTTTGATTTAGAGTTCGAACTGCATCTGCCAATATAGGAGAAAACAGAGTGAAAACTAAAAATTCAAACTGTTACTGCAAACGAATGCTTCAACCTAGGAGAACGAAACTTGAACATCCACGTTTAATTGGTGTACTGCTGATGACTTGAAATTATCATGAAGGTCGGAAAAAAAATATGTTGAGATTTCAGGAGACTGTAGTATTTTGGCAGCCTAACAACGCCTTTCATTGAATGTGTCTTTCGTCAGTCTCTGCTTATGTCTACATCCAGAGGAAACAAAAAATAAAAATAGAATGTCGAACTACTTTACTGTTTCAAGTTTCAAGAAGCTAGCACAGACCGTGTTTGATTTAGAGTTCGAACTACATTTGTCAATATAGGAGAAAACAGAGTGAAACCTAAAAATTCAAACTGTTACTCCAAAAGAATGCTTCAATCTAGGAGAACTAAACTTTGGCATCCAAGTGGGATTGGTGTACTGATCATTACTTGAAAGTAACATGAAGATTGGATGAAAAAATATATGTTGAGATTTCAGGAGACTCTAGTGTGTTGGAAGTTTGGCAACCCCTTTCAGTATAAGTGTAATTCGCCAGTCCCAGCTGTAGGATACAAGAGGAAACAAACCTTAGAGATAGAACGTAGAACTACTTTATTGTGTCAAGTTTCAAGAAGCTAGCACAAACCGTGTTTGATTTAGAGTTCTAACTACATCTGTCAATATAGGAGAAAACGGAGTGAAAAATAAAAATTCATACTGTTACTGCAAACGAATGCTTCAACCTAGGAGAACGAAACTTGAACATCCACGTTTTATTGGTGTACTGCTCATTACTTGAAATTATCATGAAGGTCGGAAAAAAAATATGTTGAGATTTCAGGAGACTGTAGTATTTTGGCAGCCTAACAACGCCTTTCATTTAATGTGTCTTTCGTCAGTCTCTGCTAAGGTCTACATCCAGAGGAAACAAAAAGTAAAAATAGAATGTAGAACTACTTTACTGTTTCAAGTTTCAAGAAGCTAGCACAAACCTTGTTTGATTTAGAGTTCGAACTACATTTGTCAATATAGGAGAAAACAGAGTGAAACCTAAAAATTCAAACTGTTACTCCAAAAGAATGCTTCAATCTAGGAGAACTAAACTTTGGCATCCAAGTGGGATTGGTGTACTGATCATTACTTGAAAGTATCATGAAGACTGGATGAAAAAATATATGTTGATATTTCAGGAGACTCTAGTGTGTTGGAAGATTGGCAACCCCTTTCAGTATAAGTGTTATTCGCCAGTCCAAGCTGTAAAATACATGAGGAAACAAACCTTAGAGATAGAACGTAGAACTACTTTATTGTGTCAAGTTTCAAGAAGCTAGCACAAACCGTGTTTGATTTAGAGTTCGAACTGCATCTGTCAATATAGGAGAAAACAGAGTGAAAACTAAAAATTCAAACTGTTACTGCAAACGAATGCTTCAAGCTAGGAGAACGAAACTTGAACATCCACGTTTTATTGGTGTACTGCTGATTACATGAAATTATCATGAAGGTCGGAAAAAAAAATATGTTGAGATTTCAGGAGACTGTAGTATTTTGGCAGCCTAACAATGCCTTTCATTGAATGTGTCTTTCGTCAGTCTCTGCTTGGGTCTACATCCAGAGGAAACAAAAAATAAAAATAGAATGTAGAATTACTTTACTGTTTCAAGTTTCAAGAAGCTAGCACAAACCGTGTTTGATTTAGAGTTCGAACTACATTTGTCAATATAGGAGAAAACAGAGTGAAACCTAAAAATTCAAACTGTTACTCCAAAAGAATGCTTCAATCTAGGAGAACTAAACTTTGGCATAAAAGTGGGATTGCTGTACTGATCATTACTTGAAAGTATCATGAAGGTTGGATGAAAAAATATATGTTGAGATTTCAGGAGACTCTAGTGTGTTGGAAGTTTGGCAACCAATTTCAGTATAAGTGTTATTCGCCAGTCCCAACTTTAGGATACAAGAGGAAACAATCCTTAGAGATAGAACGTAGAACTACTTTATTGTGTCAAGTTTCAAGAAGCTAGCACAAACCGTGTTTGATTTAGAGTTCTAACTGCATCTGTCAATATAGGAGAAAACAGAGTGAAACCTATAATTTCTAACTGTTCCTGCAAAAGAATGCTACAATCTAGAAGAACAAAACTTGGGCATCCACGTTTGATTGGTGTACTGATCAATACTTGAAAGAATCATGAAGATTGGATGAAAAGATATATGTTGAGATTTCAGGAGACGGTAGTTTTTTGGAAGCTTAACAACGCCTTTCATTGAAAGTGTTATTCGCCAGTCTCTGCTTAAGGCTACATCAAGAGGAAACAAACCTTAGAGATAGAACGTAGAACTACTTTATTGTGTCAAGTTTCAAGAAGCTAGCACAAACCATGTTTGATTTAGAGTTCGAACTGCATCTGTCAATATAGGAGAAAACAGAGTGAAAACTAAAAATTCAAACTGTTACTGCAAACGAATGCTTCAACCTAGGAGAACGAAACTTGAACATCCACGTTTTATTGGTGTACTGCTCATTACTTGAAATTATCATGAAGGTCGGAAAAAAAAATATGTTGAGATTTCAGGAGACTGTAGTATTTTGGCAGCCTAACAACGCCTTTCATTGAATGTGTCTTTCGTCAGTCTCTGCTTAGGTCTACATCCAGAGGAAATAAAAAATAAAAATAGAATGTAGAACTACTTTACTGTTTCAAGTTTCAAGAAGCTAGCACAAACCGTGTTTGATTTAGAGTTCGAACTACATTTGTCAATATAGGAGAAAACAGAGTGAAACCTAAAAATTCAAATTGTTACTCCAAAAGAATGCTTCAATCTAGGAGAACTAAACTTTGGCATCCAAGTGGGATTGGTGTACTGATCATTACTTGAAAGTATCATGAAGATTGGATGAAAAAATATATGTTGAGATTTCAGGAGACTCTAGTGTGTTAGAAGTTTGGTGACCCCTTTCAGTATAAGTGTTATTCGCCAGTCCCAGCTTTAGGATACAAGAGGAAACAAACCTTAGAGATAGAACGTAGAACTACTTTATTGTGTCAAGTTTCAAGGAGCTAGCTCAAACCGTGTTTGATTTAGAGTTCTAACTGCATCTGTCAATATAGGAGAAAACAGAGTGAAACCTATAATTTCTATCTGTTCCTGCAAACGAATGCTACAACCTAGAAGAACAAAACTTGGGCATCCACGTTTGATTGGTGTACTGATCAATACTTGAAAGAATCATGAAGATTGGATGAAAAAATATATGTTGAGATTTCAGGAGACGGTAGTTTTTTGGAAGCTTAACAACGCCTTTCATTGAAAGTGTTATTCGCCAGTCTCTGCTTAAGGCTACATCAAGAGGAAACAAACCTTAGAGATAGAACGTAGAAACACTTTATTGTTTCAAGTTTCAAGAAGCTAGCACAAACCATGTTTGATTTAGAGTTCGAACTGCAACTGTCAGTATAGGAGAAAACAGAGTGAAAACTAAAAATTCAAACTGTTACTGCAAACGAATGCTTCAAGCTAGGAGAACGAAACTTGAACATCCACGTTTTATTGGTGTACTGCTGATTACATGAAATTATCATGAAGGTCCGAAAACAAATATGTTGAGATTTCAGGAGACTGTAGTATTTTGGCAGCCTAACAACGCCTTTCATTGAATGTGTCTTTCGTCAGTCTTTGCTTAGGTCTACATCCAGAGGAAACAAAAAATAAAAATAGAATGTAGAACTACTTTACTGTTTCAAGTTTCAAGAAGCTAGCACAAACCGTGTTTGATTTAGAGTTCGAACTACATTTGTCAATATAGGAGAAAACAGAGTGAAACCTAAGAATTCAAACTTTTACTCCAAAAGAATGCTTCAATCTAGGAGAACTAAACTTTGGCATCCAAGTGGGATTGGTGTACTGATCATTACTTGAAAGTATCATGAAGATTGGATGAAAAAATATATGTTGAGATTTCAGGAGACTCTAGTGTGTTGGAAGTTTGGCAATGCCTTTCAGTATAAGTGTTATTCGCCAGTCCCAGCTTTAGGATACAAGAGGAAACAAACCTTAGAGATAGAACATAGAACTACTTTATTGTGTCAAGTTTCAAGAAGCTAGCACAAACCGTGTTTGATTTAGAGTTCTAACTGCATCTGTCAATAAGGAGAAAACAGAGTGAAACCTATAATTTCTAACTGTTCCTGCAAACGAATGCTACAACCTAGAAGAACAAAACTTGGGCATCCACTTTTGATTAGTGTACTGATCAATACTTGAAAGAATCATGAAGATTGGATGAAAAGATATATGTTGAGATTTCAGGAGAAGGTAGTTTTTTGGAAGCTTAACAACGCCTTTCATTGAAAGTGTTATACGCCAGTCTCTGCTTAAGGCTACATCAAGAGGAAACAAACCTTAGAGATAGAACGTAGAAACACTTTATTGTGTCAAGTTTCAAGAAGCTAGCACAAACCATGTTTGATTTAGAGTTCGAACTGCATCTGTCAGTATAGGAGAAAACAGAGTGAAAACTAAAAATTCAAACTGTTACTGCAAACGAATGCTTCAACCTAGGAGAACGAAACTTGAACATCCACGTTTTATTGGTGTACTGCTGATGACTTGAAATTATCATGAAGGTCGGAAAAAAAATATGTTGAGATTTCAGGAGACTGTAGTATTTTGGCAGCCTAACAACGCCTTTCATTGAATGTGTCTTTCGTCAGTCTCTGCTTAGTTCTACATCGAGAGGAAACAAAAAATAAAAATAGAATGTGGAACTACTTTACTGTTTCAAGTTTCAAGAAGCTACCACAGACCGTGTTTGATTTAGAGTTCGAACTACATTTGTCAATATAGGAGAAAACAGAGTGAAACCTAAAAATTCAAACTGTTACTCCAAAAGAATGCTTCAATCTAGGAGAACTAAACTTTGGCATCCAAGTGGGATTGGTGTACTGATCATTACTTGAAAGTAACATGAAGATTGGATGAAAAAATATATGTTGTGATTTCAGGAGACTCTAGTGTGTTGGAAGTTTGGCAACCCCTTTCAGTATAAGTGTAATTCGCCAGTCCCAGCTGTAGGATACAAGAGGAAACAAACCTTAGAGATAGAACGTAGAACTACTTTATTGTGTCAAGTTTCAAGAAGCTAGCACAAACCGTGTTTGATTTAGAGTTCTAACTACATCTGTCAATATAGGAGAAAACAGAGTGAAAAATAAAAATTCATACTGTTACTGCAAACGAATGCTTCAACCTAGGAGAACGAAACTTGAACATCCACGTTTTATTGGTGTACTGCTCATTACTTGAAATTATCATGAAGGTCGGAAAAAAAATATGTTGAGATTTCAGGAGACTGTAGTATTTTGGCAGCCTAACAACGCCTTTCATTTAATGTGTCTTTCGTCAGTCTCTGCTAAGGTCTACATCCAGAGGAAACAAAAAGTAAAAATAGAATGTAGAACTACTTTACTGTTTCAAGTTTCAAGAAGCTAGCACAAACCTTGTTTGATTTAGAGTTCGAACTACATTTGTCAATATAGGAGAAAACAGAGTGAAACCTAAAAATTCAAACTGTTACTCCAAAAGAATGCTTCAATCTAGGAGAACTAAACTTTGGCATCCAAGTGGGATTGGTGTACTGATCATTACTTGAAAGTATCATGAAGATTGGATGAAAAAATATATGTTGATATTTCAGGAGACTCTAGTGTGTTGGAAGATTGGCAACCCCTTTCAGTATAAGTGTTATTCGCCAGTCCCAGCTGTAAAATACATGAGGAAACAAACCTTAGAGATAGAACGTAGAACTACTTTATTGTGTCAAGTTTCAAGAAGCTAGCACAAACCGTGTTTGATTTAGAGTTCGAACTGCATCTGTCAATATAGGAGAAAACAGAGTGAAAACTAAAAATTCAAACTGTTACTGCAAACGAATGCTTCAAGCTAGGAGAACGAAACTTGAACATCCACGTTTTATTGGTGTACTGCCGATTACATGAAATTATCATGAAGGTCGGAAAAAAAAATATGTTGAGATTTCAGGAGACTGTAGTATTTTGGCAGCCTAACAACGCCTTTCATTGAATGTGTCTTTCGTCAGTCTCTGCTTGGGTCTACATCCAGAGGAAACAAAAAATAAAAATAGAATGTAGAATTACTTTACTGTTTCAAGTTTCAAGAAGCTAGCACAAACCGTGTTTGATTTAGAGTTCGAACTACATTTGTCAATATAGGATAAAACAGAGTGAAACCTAAAAATTCAAACTGTTACTCCAAAAGAATGCTTCAATCTAGGAGAACTAAACTTTGACATCCAAGTGGGATTGCTGTACTGATCATTACTTGAAAGTATCATGAAGGTTGGATGAAAAAATATATGTTGAGATTTCAGGAGACTCTAGTGTGTTGGAAGTTTGGCAACCCCTTTCAGTATAAGTGTTATTCGCCAGTCCCAGCTTTAGGATACAAGAGGAAACAATCCTTAGAGATAGAACGTAGAACTACTTTATTGTGTCAAGTTTCAAGAAGCTAGCACAAACCGTGTTTGATTTAGAGTTCTAACTGCATCTGTCAATATAGGAGAAAACAGAGTGAAACCTATAATTTCTAACTGTTCCTGCAAAAGAATGCTACAATCTAGAAGAACAAAACTTGGGCATCCACGTTTGATTGGTGTACTGATCAATACTTGAAAGAATCATGAAGATTGGATGAAAAGATATATGTTGAGATTTCAGGAGACGGTAGTTTTTTGGAAGCTTAACAACGACTTTCATTGAAAGTGTTATTCGGCAGTCTCTGCTTAAGGCTACATCAAGAGGAAACAAACCTTAGAGATACAACGTAGAACTACTTTATTGTGTCAAGTTTCAAGAAGCTAGCACAAACCATGTTTGATTTAGAGTTCGAACTGCATCTGTCAATATAGGAGAAAACAGAGTGAAAACTAAAAATTCAAACTGTTACTGCAAACGAATGCTTCAACCTAGGAGAACGAAACTTGAACATCCACGTTTTATTGGTGTACTGCTCATTACTTGAAATTATCATGAAGGTCGGAAAAAAAATATGTTGAGATTTCAGGAGACTGTAGTATTTTGGCAGCCTAACAACGCCTTTCATTGAATGTGTCTTTCGTCAGTCTCTGCTTAGGTCTACATCCAGAGGAAACAAAAAATAAAAATAGAATGTAGAACTACTTTACTGTTTCAAGTTTCAAGAAGCTAGCACAAACCGTGTTTGATTTAGAGTTCGAACTACATTTGTCAATATAGGAGAAAACAGAGTGAAACCTAAAAATTCAAATTGTTACTCCAAAAGAATGCTTCAATCTAGGAGAACTAAACGTTGGCATCCAAGTGGGATTCGTGTACTGATCATTACTTGAAAGTATCATGAAGATTGGATGAAAAAATATATGTTGAGATTTCAGGAGACTCTAGTGTGTTGGAAGTTTGGTGACCCCTTTCAGTATAAGTGTTATTCGCCAGTCCCAGCTTTAGGATACAAGAGGAAACAAACCTTAGAGATAGAACGTAGAACTACTTTATTGTGTCAAGTTTCAAGGAGCTAGCTCAAACCGTGTTTGATTTAGAGTTCTAACTGCATCTGTCAATATAGGAGAAAACAGAGTGAAACCTATAATTTCTATCTGTTCCTGCAAACGAATGCTACAACCTAGAAGAACAAGACTTGGGCATCCACGTTTGATTGGTGTACTGATCAATACTTGAAAGAATCATGAAGATTGGATGAAAAAATATATGTTGAGATTTCAGGAGACGGTAGTTTTTTGGAAGCTTAACAACGCCTTTCATTGAAAGTGTTATTCGCCAGTCTCTGCTTAAGGCTACATCAAGAGGAAACAAACCTTAGAGATAGAACGTAGAAACACTTTATTGTGTCAAGTTTCAAGAAGCTAGCACAAAGCATGTTTGATTTAGAGTTCGAACTGCAACTGTCAGTATAGGAGAAAACAGAGTGAAAAATAAAAATTCAAACTGTTACTGCAAACGAATGCTTCAAGCTAGGAGAACGAAACTTGAACATCCACGTTTTATTGGTGTACTGCTGATTACATGAAATTATCATGAAGGTCCGAAAAGAAATATGTTGAGATTTCAGGAGACTGTAGTATTTTGGCAGCCTAACAACGCCTTTCATTGAATGTGTCTTTCGTCAGTCTTTGCTTAGGTCTACATCCAGAGGAAACAAAAAATAAAAATAGAATGTAGAACGACTTTACTGTTTCAAGTTTCAAGAAGCTAGCACAAACCGTGTTTGATTTAGAGTTCGAACTACATTTGTCAATATAGGAGAAAACAGAGTGAAACCTAAGAATTCAAACTGTTACTGCAAAAGAATGCTTCAATCTAGGAGAACTAAACTTTGGCATCCAAGTGGGATTGGTGTACTGATCATTACTTGAAAGTATCATGAAGATTGGATGAAAAAATATATGTTGAGATTTCAGGAGACTCTAGTGTGTTGGAAGTTTGGCAATGCCTTTCAGTATAAGTGTTATTCGCCAGTCCCAGCTTTAGGAAACAAGAGGAAACAAACCTTAGAGATAGAACATAGAACTACTTTATTGTGTCAAGTTTCAAGAAGCTAGCACAAACCGTGTTTGATTTAGAGTTCTAACTGCATCTGTCAATAAGGAGAAAACAGAGTGAAACCTATAATTTCTAACTGTTCCTGCAAACGAATGCTACAACCTAGAAGAACAAAACTTGGGCATCCACGTTTGATTAGTGTACTGATCAATACTTGAAAGAATCATGAAGATTGGATGAAAAGATATATGTTGAGATTTCAGGAGAAGGTAGTTTTTTGGAAGCTTAACAACGCCTTTCATTGAAAGTGTTATTCGCCAGTCTCTGCTTAAGGCTACATCAAGAGGAAACAAACCTTAGAGATAGAACGTAGAACTACTTTATTGTGTCAAGTTTCAAGAAGCTAGCACAAACCATGTTTGATTTAGAGTTCGAACTGCATCTGTCAGTATAGGAGAAAACAGAGTGAAAACTAAAAATTCAAACTGTTACTGCAAACGAATGCTTCAAGCTAGGAGAACGAAACTTGAACATCCACGTTTTATTGGTGTACTGCTGATTACATGAAATTATCATGAAGGTCGGAAAAGAAATATGTTGAGATTTCAGGAGACTGTAGTATTTTGGCAGCCTAACAACGCCTTTCATTGAATGTGTCTTTCTTGAGTCTCTGCTTAGGTCTACATCCAGAGGAAACAAAAAGTAAAAATAGAATGTAGAACTACTTTACTGTTTCAAGTTTCAAGAAGCTAGCACAAACCGTGTTTGATTTAGAGTTCGAATTACATTTGTCAATATAGGAGCAAACAGAGTGAAACCTAAAAATTCAAACTATTACTCCAAAAGAATGCTTCAATCTAGGAGAACTAAACTTTGGCATCCAAGTGGGATTGCTGTACTGATCATTACTTGAAAGTATCATGAAGGTTGGATGAAAAAATATATGTTGAGATTTCAGGAGACTCTAGTGTGTTGGAAGTTTGGCAACCCCTTTCAGTATAAGTGTTATTCGCCAGTCCCAGCTTTAGGATACAAGAGGAAACAATCCTTAGAGATAGAACGTAGAACTACTTTATTGTGTCAAGTTTCAAGAAGCTAGCACAAACCGTGTTTGATTTAGAGTTCTAACTGCATTTGTCAATATAGGAGAAAACAGAGTGAAAACTAAAAATTCAAACTGTTACTGCAAACGAATGCTTCAAGCTAGGAGAACGAAACTTGAACATCCACGTTTTATTGGTGTACTGCTGATTACATGAAATTATCATGAAGGTCGGAAAAAAAAATATGTTGAGATTTCAGGAGACTGTAGTATTTTGGCAGCCTAACAACGCCTTTCATTGAATGTGTCTTTCGTCAGTCTCTGCTTGGGTCTACATCCAGAGGAAACAAAAAATAAAAATAGAATGTAGAATTACTTTACTGTTTCAAGTTTCAAGAAGCTAGCACAAACCGTGTTTGATTTAGAGTTCGAACTACATTTGTCAATATAGGAGCAAACAGAGTGAAACCTAAAAATTCAAACTATTACTCCAAAAGAATGCTTCAATCTAGGAGAACTAAACTTTGGCATCCAAGTGGGATTGCTGTACTGATCATTACTTGAAAGTATCATGAAGGTTGGATGAAAAAATATATGTTGAGATTTCAGGAGACTCTAGTTTGTTGGAAGTTTGGCAACCCCTTTCAGTATAAGTGTTATTCGCCAGTCCCAGCTTTAGGATACAAGAGGAAACAATCCTTAGAGATAGAACGTAGAACTACTTTATTGTGTCAAGTTTCAAGAAGCTAGCACAAACCGTGTTTGATTTAGAGTTCTAACTGCATCTGTCAATATAGGAGAAAACAGAGTGAAACCTATAATTTCTAACTGTTCCTGCAAAGGAATGCTACAACCTAGAAGAACAAAACTTGGGCATCCACGTTTGATTGGTGAACTGATCCATACTTGAAAGAATCATGAAGATTGGATGAAAAGATATATGTTGAGATTTCAGGAGACGGTAGTTTTTGGAAGCTTAACAACGCTTTCATTGAAAGTGTTATTCGCCAGTCCCTGCTTAAGGCTACATCAAGAGGAAACAAACCTTAGAGATAGAACGTAGAACTACTTTATTGTGTCAAGTTTCAAGAAGCTAGCACAAACCATGTTTGATTTAGAGTTCGAACTGCATCTGTCAATATAGGAGAAAACAGAGTGAAAACTAAAAATTCAAACTGTTACTGCAAACGAATGCTTCAACCTAGGAGAACGAAACTTGAACATCCACGTTTTATTGGTGTACTGCTCATTACTTGAAATTATCATGAAGGTCGGAAAAAAAATATGTGGAGATTTCAGGAGACTGTAGTATTTTGGCAGCCTAACAACGCCTTTCATTGAATGTGTCTTTCGTCAGTCTCTGCTTAGGTCTACATCCAGAGGAAACAAAAAATAAAAAATAGAATGTAGAACTACTTTACTGTTTCAAGTTTCAAGAAGCTAGCACAAACCGTGTTTGATTTAGAGTTCGAACTACATTTGTCAATATAGGAGAAAACAGAGTGAAACCTAAAAATTCAAATTGTTACTCCAAAAGAATGCTTCAATCTAGGAGAACTAAACTTTGGCATCCAAGTGGGATTGGTGTACTGATCATTACTTGAAAGTATCATGAAGATTGGATGAAAAAATATATGTTGAGATTTTCAGGAGACTCTAGTGTGTTGGAAGTTTGGTGACCCCTTTCAGTATAAGTGTTATTCGTCAGTCCCAGCTTTAGGATACAAGAGGAAACAAACCTTAGAGATAGAACGTAGAACTACTTTATTGTGTCAAGTTTCAAGGAGCTAGCTCAAACCGTGTTTGATTTAGAGTTCTAACTGCATCTGTCAATATAGGAGAAAACAGAGTGAAACTATAATTTCTATCTGTTCCTGCAACGAATGCTACAACCTAGAAGAACAAAACTTGGGCATCCACGTTTGATTGGTGTACTGATCAATACTTGAAAGAATCATGAAGATTGGATGAAAAAATATATGTTGAGATTTCAGGAGACGGTAGTTTTTTTGGAAGCTTAACAACGCCTTTCATTGAAAGTGTTATTCGCCAGTCTCTGCTTAAGGCTACATCAAGAGGAAACAAACCTTAGAGATAGAACGTAGAAACACTTTATTGTGTCAAGTTTCAAGAAGCTAGCACAAACCATGTTTGATTTAGAGTTCGAACTGCATCTGTCAGTATAGGAGAAAACAGAGTGAAAACTAAAAATTCAAACTGTTACTGCAAACGAATGCTTCAAGCTAGGAGAACGAAACTTGAACATCCACGTTTTATTGGTGTACTGCTGATTACATGAAATTATCATGAAGGTCGGAAAAGAAATATGTTGAGATTTCAGGAGACTGTAGTATTTTGGCAGCCTAACAACGCCTTTCATTGAATGTGTCTTTCGTCAGTCTTTGCTTAGTTCTACATCCAGAGGAAACAAAAAATAAAAATAGAATGTAGAACTACTTTACTGTTTCAAGTTTCAAGAAGCTAGCACAAACCGTGTTTGATTTAGAGTTCGAACTACATTTGTCAATATAGGAGAAAACAGAGTGAAACCTAAGAATTCAAACTGTTACTCCAAAAGAATGCTTCAATCTAGGAGAACTAAACTTTGGCATCCAAGTGGGATTGGTGTACTGATCATTACTTGAAAGTATCATGAAGATTGGATGAAAAAATATATGTTGAGATTTCATGAGACTCTAGTGTGTTGGAAGTTTGGCAATGCCTTTCAGTATAAGTGTTATTCGCCAGTCCCAGCTTTAGGATACAAGAGGAAACAAACCTTAGAGATAGAACATAGAACTACTTTATTGTGTCAAGTTTCAAGAAGCTAGCACAAACCGTGTTTGATTTAGAGTTCTAACTGCATCTGTCAATAAGGAGAAAACAGAGTGAAACCTGTAATTAATAACTGTTCCTGCAAACGAATGCTACAACCTAGAAGAACAAAACGTGGGCATCCACGTTTGATTGGTGTACTGATGAATACTTGAAAGAATCATGAAGATTGGATGAAAAGATATATGTTGAGATTTCAGGAGACGGTAGTTTTTTGGAAGCTTAACAACGCCTTTCATTGAAAGTGTTATTCGCCAGTCTCTGCTTAAGGCTACATCAAGAGGAAACAAACCTTAGAGATAGAACGTAGAACTACTTTATTGTGTCAAGTTTCAAGAAGCTAGCACAAACCATGTTTGATTTAGAGTTCGAACTGCATCTGTCAATATAGGAGAAAACAGAGTGAAAACTAAAAATTCAAACTGTTACTGCAAACGAATGCTTCAACCTAGGAGAACGAAACTTGAACATCCACGTTTTATTGGTGTACTGCTCATTACTTGAAATTATCATGAAGGTCGGAAAAAAAAATATGTTGAGATTTCAGGAGACTGTAGTATTTTGGCAGCCTAACAACGCCTTTCATTGAATGTGTCTTTCGTCAGTCTCTGCTTAGGTCTACATCCAGAGGAAACAAAAAATAAAAATAGAATGTAGAACTACTTTACTGTTTCAAGTTTCAAGAAGCTAGCACAAACCGTGTTTGATTTAGAGTTCGAACTACATTTGTCAATATAGGAGAAAACAGAGTGAAACCTAAAAATTCAAATTGTTACTCCAAAAGAATGCTTCAATCTAGGAGAACTAAACTTTGGCATCCAAGTGGGATTGGTGTACTGATCATTACTTGAAAGTATCATGAAGATTGGATGAAAAAATATATGTTGAGATTTCAGGAGACTCTAGTGTGTTGGAAGTTTGGCGACCCCTTTCAGTATAAGTGTTATTCGCCAGTCCCAGCTTTAGGATACAAGAGGAAACAAACCTTAAAGATAGAACGTAGAACTACTTTATTTTTTCAAGTTTCAAGAACCTAGCACAAACCGTGTTTGATTTAGAGTTCTAACTGCATCTGTCAATATAGGAGAAAACAGAGTGAAACCTATAATTTCTATCTGTTCCTGCAAACGAATGCTACAACCTAGAAGAACAAAACTTGGGCATGCACGTTTGATTGGTGTACTGATCAATACTTGAAAGAATCATGAAGATTGGATGAAAAAATATATGTTGAGATTTCAGGAGACGGTAGTTTTTTGGAAGCTTAACAACGCCTTTCATTGAAATTGTTATTCGCCAGTCTCTGCTTAAGGCTACATCAAGAGGAAACAAACCTTAGAGATAGAACGTAGAAACACTTTATTGTGTCAAGTTTCAAGAAGCTAGCACAAACCATGTTTGATTTAGAGTTCGAACTGCATCTGTCAGTATAGGAGAAAACAGAGTGAAAACTAAAAATTCAAACTGTTACTGCAAACGAATGCTTGAAGCTAGGAGAACGAAACTTGAACATCCACGTTTTATTGGTGTACTGCTGATTACATGAAATTATCATGAAGGTCGGAAAAGAAATATGTTGAGATTTCAGGAGACTGTAGTATTTTGGCAGCCTAACAACGCCTTTCATTGAATGTGTCTTTCGTCAGTCTCTGCTTATGTCTACATCCAGAGGAAACAAAAAATAAAAATAGAATGTAGAACTACTTTACTGTTTCAAGTTTCAAGAAGCTAGCACAAACCGTGTTTGATTTAGAGTTCGAACTACATTTGTCAATATAGGAGAAAACAGAGTGAAACCTAAAGATTCAAACTGTTACTCCAAAAGAATGCTTCAATCTAGGAGAACGAAACTTTGGCATCCAAGTGGGATTGGTGTACTGATCATTACTTGAAAGTATCATGAAGATTGGATGAAAAAATATATGTTGAGATTTCAGGAGACTCTAGTGTTTTGGAAGTTTGGCAACCCCTTTCAGTATAAGTGTTATTCGCCAGTCCCAGCTTTAGGATACAAGAGGAAACAAACCTTAGAGATAGAACGTAGAACTACTTACTGTGTCAAGTTTCAAGAAGCTAGCACAAACCGTGTTTGATTTAGAGTTCTAACTGCATCTGTCAATATAGGAGAAAACAGAGTGAAACCTATAATTTCTAACTGTTCCTGCAAACGAATGCTACAACCTAGAAGAACAAAACTTGGGCATCCACGTTTGATTGGTGTACTGATCAATACATGAAAGAATCATGAAGATTGGATGAAAAAATGTATGTTGAGATTTCAGGAGACGGTAGTTTTTTGGAAGCTTAACAACGCCTTTCATTGAAAGTGTTATTCGCCAGTCTCCCCTTAAGGCTAAATCAAGAGGAAACAAACCTTAGAGATAGAACATAGAACTACTTTATTGTGTCAAGTTTCAAGAAGCTAGCACAAACCATGTTTGATTTAGAGTTCGAACTGCATCTGTCAATATAGGAGTAAACAGAGTGAAAACTAAAAATTCAAACTGTTACTGCAAACGAATGCTTCAACCTAGGAGAACGAAATTTGAACATCCACGTTTTATTGGTGTACTGCTCATTACTTGAAATTATCATGAAGGTCAGAAAAAAAATTTGTTGAGATTTCAGGAGACTGTTGTATTTTTACAGCCTAACAACGCCTTTCATTGAATGTGTCTTTCGTCAGTCTCTGCTTAGGTCTACATCCAGAGGAAACAAAAAATAAAAATAGAATGTAGAACTACTTTACTGTTTCAAGTTTCAAGAAGCTAGCACAAACCGTGTTTGATTTAGAGTTCGAACTACATTTGTCAATATAGGAGAAAACAGAGTGAAACCTAAAAATTCAAACTGTCACTCCAAAAGAATGCTTCAATCTAGGAGAACTAAACTTTGGCATCCAAGTGGGATTGGTGTACTGATCATTACTTGCAAGTATCATGAAGATTGGATGAAAAAATATATGTTGAGATTTCAGGAGACTCTAGTGTGTTGGAAGTTTGGCAAGCCGTTTCAGTATAAGTGTTATTCGCCAGTCCCAGCTTTAGGATACAAGAGGAAACAAACCTTAGAGATAGAACGTAGAACTACTTTATTGTGTCAAGTTTCAAGAAGCTAGCACAAACCGTGTTTGATTTAGAGTTCTAACTGCATCTGTCAATATAGGAGAAAACAGAGTGAAACCTGTAATTTCTAACTGTTCCTGCAAACGAATGCTACAACCTAGAAGAACAAAACTTGGGCATCCACGTTTGATTGGTGTACTGATCAATACTTGAAAGAATCATGAAGATTGGATGAAAAAATATATGTTGAGATTTCAGGAGACGGTAGTTTTTTGGAAGCTTAACAACGCCTTTCATTGAAAGTGTTATTCGCCAGTCTCTGCTTAAGGCTACATCAAGAGGAAACAAACCTTAGAGATAGAACATAGAACTACTTTATTGTGTCAAATTTCAAGAAGCTAGCACAAACCATGTTTGATTTAGAGTTCGAACTGCATCTGTCAATAGGAGAAAACACAGTGAAAACTAAAAATTCAAACTGTTACTGCAAACGAATGCTTCAACCTAGGAGAACGAAACTTGAACATCCACGTTTTATTGGTGTACTGCTCATTACTTGAAATCATCATGAAGGTCGGAAAAAAAAATATGTTGAGATTTCAGGAGACTGTAGTATTTTGGTAGCCTAACAACGCCTTTCATTGAATGTGTCTTTCGTCAGTCTCTGCTTAGGTCTACATCCAGAGGAAACAAAAAATAAAAATAGAATGTAGAACTACTTTACTGTTTCAATTTTCAAGAAGCTAGCACAAACCGTGTTTGATTTAGAGTTCGAACTACATTTGTCAATATAGGAGAAAACAGAGTGAAACCTAAAAATTCAAACTGTTACTCCAAAAGAATGCTTCAATCTAGGAGAACTAAACTTTGGCATCCAAGTGGGATTGGTGTACTGATCATTACTTGAAAGTATCATGAAGATTGGATGAAAAAATATGTTGAGATTTCAGGAGAATCTAGTGTGTTGGAAGTTTGGCAACCCCTTTCAGTATAAGTGTTATTCGCCAGTCCCAGCTTTAGGATACAAAGGGAAACAAACCTTAGAGATAGAACGTAGAACTACTTTATTGAGTCAAGTTTCAAGAAGCTAGCACAAACAGTGTTTGATTTAGAGTTCTAACTGCCTCTGTCAATATAGGAGAAAACAGAGTGAAACCTATAATTTCTAACTGTTCCTGCAAACGAATGCTACAACCTAGAAGAACAAACTTGGGCATCCACGTTTGATTGGTGTACTGATCAATACTTGAAAGAATCATGAAGATTGGATGAAAAAATATATGTGGAGATTTCAGGAGACGGTAGTTTTTTGGAAGCTTAACAACGCCTTTCATTGAAAGTGTTATTCGCCAGTCTCTGCTTAAGGCTACATCAAGAGGAAACAAACCTTAGAGATAGAACGTAGAACTACTTTATTGTGTCACGTTTCAAGAAGCTAGCACAAACCATGTTTGATTTAGAGTTCGAAATGCATCTGTCAATATAGGAGACAACAGAGTGAAAACTAAAAATTTAAATTGTTACTGCAAACGAATGCTTCAACCTAGGAGAAAGAAACTTGAACATCCACGTTTTATTGGTGTACTGCTCATTACTTGAAATTATCATGAAGGTCGGAAAAAAAAATATGTTGAGATTTCAGGAGACTGTAGTATTTTGGCAGCCTAACAACGCCTTTCATTGAATGTGTCTTTCGTCAGTCTCTGCTTAGGTCTACATCCAGAGGAAACAAAAAATAAAAATAGAATTTAGAACTACTTTACTGTTTCAAGTTTCAAGAAGCTAGCACAAACCGTGTTTGATTTAGAGTTCGAACTACATTTGTCAATATTGGAGAAAACAGAGTGAAACCTAACAATTCAAACTGTTACTCCAAAAGAATGCTTCAATCTAGGAGAACTAAACTTTGGCATCCAAGTGGGATTGGTGTACTGATCATTACTTGCAAGTATCATGAAGATTGGATGAAAAAATATATGTTGAGATTTCAGGAGACTCTAGTGTGTTGGAAGTTTGGCAAGCCGTTTCAGTATAAGTGTTATTCGCCAGTCCCAGCTTTAGGATACAAGTGGAAACAAACCTTAGAGATAGAACGTAGAACTACTTTATTGTGTCAAGTTTCAAGAAGCTAGCACAAACCGTGTTTGATTTAGAGTTCTAACTGCATCTGTCAATATAGGAGGAAACAGAGTGAAACCTATAATTTCTAACTGTTCCTGCAAACGAATGCTACAACCTAGAAGAACAAAACTTTGGCAATCACATTTGATTGGGGTACTGATCAATACTTGAAAGAATCATGAAGATTGGATGAAAAAATATATGTTGAGATTTCAGGAGAGGGTAGTTTTTTGGCAGCTTAACAACGCCTTTCATTGAAAGTGTTATTCGCCAGTCTCTGCTTAAGGCTACATCAAGAGGAAACAAACCTTAGAGATAGAACGTAGAACTACTTTATTGTGTCAAGTTTCAAGAAGCTAGCACAAACCATGTTTGATTTAGAGTTCGAACTGCATCTGTCAATATAGGAGAAAACAGTGGGAAAACTAAAAATTCAAACTGTTACTGCAAACGAATGCTTCAACCTAGGAGAACGAAACTTGAACATCCACGTTTTATTGTTGTACTGCTCATTTCTTGAAATTATCATGAAGGTCGGAAAAAAATATGTTGAGATTTCAGGAGACTGTAGTATTTTGGCAGCCTAACAACGCCTTTCATTGAATGTGTCTTTCGTCAGTCTCTGCTTAGGTCTACATCCAGAGGAAACAAAAAATAAAAATAGAATGTAGAACTACTTTACTGTTTCAAGTTTCAAGAAGCTAGCACAAACCGTGTTTGATTTAGAGTTCGAACTACATTTGTCAATATAGGAGAAAACAGAGTGAAACCTAAAAATTCAAACTGTTACTCCAAAAGAATGCTTCAATCTAGGAGAACTAAACATTGGCATCCAAGTGGGATTGGTGTACTGATCATTACTTGAAAGTATCATGAAGATTGGATGAAAAAATATATGTTGAGATTTCAGGAGACTCTAGTGTGTTGGAAGTTTGGCAACCCCTTTCAGTATAAGTGTTATTCGCCAGTCCCAGCTTTAGGATACAAGAGGAAACAAACCTTAGAGATAGAACGTAGAACTACTTTATTGTGTCAAGTTTCAAGAAGCTAGCACAAACCGTGTTTGATTTAGAGTTCTAACTGCATCTGTCAATATAGGAGAAAACAGAGTGAAACCTATAATTTCTAACTGTTCCTGCAAATGAATGCTACAACCTAGAAGAACAAAACTTGGGCATCCACGTTTGATTGGTGTACTGATCAATACTTGAAAGAATCATGAAGATTGGATGAAAAAATATATGTTGAGATTTCAGGAGACGGTAGTTTTTTGGAAGCTTAACAACGCCTTTCATTGAAAGTGTTATTCGCCAGTCTCTGCTTAAGGCTACATCAAGAGGAAACAAACCTTAGAGATAGAACGTAGAACTACTTTATTGTGTCAAGTTTCAAGAAGCTAGCACAAACCATGTTTGATTTAGAGTTCGAACTGCATCTGTCAATATAGGAGAAAACAGAGTGAAAACTAAAAATTCAAACTGTTACTGCAAACGAATGCTTCAACCTAGGAGAACGAAATTTGAACATCCACGTTTTATTGTTGTACTGCTCATTACTTGAAATTATCATGAAGGTCGGAAAAAAAATATGTTGAGATTTCAGGAGACTGTAGTATTTTGGCAGCCTAACAACGCCTTTCATTGAATGTGTCTTTCGTCAGTCTCTGCTTAGGTCTAAATCCAGAGGAAACAAAAAAATAAAAATAGAATGTAGAACTACTTTACTGTTTCAAGTTTCAAGAAGCTGGCACAAACCGTGTTTGATTTAGAGTTCGAACTACATTTGTCAATATAGGAGAAAACAGAGTGAAACCTAAAAATTCAAACTGTTACTCCAAAAGAATGCTTCAATCTAGGAGAACTAAACTTTGGCATCCAAGTGGGATTGGTGTACTGATCATTACTTGAAAGTATCATGAAGATTGGATGAAAAAATATATGTTGAGATTTCATGAGACTCTAGTGTGTTGGAAGTTTGGCAATGCCTTTCAGTATAAGTGTTATTCGCCAGTCCCAGCTTTAGGATACAAAGGGAAACAAACCTTAGAGATAGAACGTAGAACTACTTTATTGAGTCAAGTTTCAAGAAGCTAGCACAAACAGTGTTTGATTTAGAGTTCTAACTGCCTCTGTCAATATAGGAGAAAACAGAGTGAAACCTATAATTTCTAACTGTTCCTGCAAACGAATGCTACAACCTAGAAGAACAAACTTGGGCATCCACGTTTGATTGGTGTACTGATCAATACTTGAAAGAATCATGAAGATTGGATGAAAAAATATATGTGGAGATTTCAGGAGACGGTAGTTTTTTGGAAGCTTAACAACGCCTTTCATTGAAAGTGTTATTCGCCAGTCTCTGCTTAAGGCTACATCAAGAGGAAACAAACCTTAGAGATAGAACGTAGAACTACTTTATTGTGTCACGTTTCAAGAAGCTAGCACAAACCATGTTTGATTTAGAGTTCGAAATGCATCTGTCAATATAGGAGACAACAGAGTGAAAACTAAAAATTTAAATTGTTACTGCAAACGAATGCTTCAACCTAGGAGAAAGAAACTTGAACATCCACGTTTTATTGGTGTACTGCTCATTACTTGAAATTATCATGAAGGTCGGAAAAAAAATATGTTGAGATTTCAGGAGACTGTAGTATTTTGGCAGCCTAACAACGCCTTTCATTGAATGTGTCTTTCGTCAGTCTCTGCTTAGGTCTACATCCAGAGGAAACAAAAAATAAAAATAGAATTTAGAACTACTTTACTGTTTCAAGTTTCAAGAAGCTAGCACAAACCGTGTTTGATTTAGAGTTCGAACTACATTTGTCAATATTGGAGAAAACAGAGTGAAACCTAACAATTCAAACTGTTACTCCAAAAGAATGCTTCAATCTAGGAGAACTAAACTTTGGCATCCAAGTGGGATTGGTGTACTGATCATTACTTGCAAGTATCATGAAGATTGGATGAAAAAATATATGTTGAGATTTCAGGAGACTCTAGTGTGTTGGAAGTTTGGCAAGCCGTTTCAGTATAAGTGTTATTCGCCAGTCCCAGCTTTAGGATACAAGTGGAAACAAACCTTAGAGATAGAACGTAGAACTACTTTATTGTGTCAAGTTTCAAGAAGCTAGCACAAACCGTGTTTGATTTAGAGTTCTAACTGCATCTGTCAATATAGGAGAAAACAGAGTGAAACCTATAATTTCTAACTGTTCCTGCAAACGAATGCTACAACCTAGAAGAACAAAACTTTGGCAATCACATTTGATTGGGGTACTGATCAATACTTGAAAGAATCATGAAGATTGGATGAAAAAATATATGTTGAGATTTCAGGAGAGGGTAGTTTTTTGGCAGCTTAACAACGCCTTTCATTGAAAGTGTTATTCGCCAGTCTCTGCTTAAGGCTACATCAAGAGGAAACAAACCTTAGAGATAGAACGTAGAACTACTTTATTGTGTCAAGTTTCAAGAAGCTAGCACAAACCATGTTTGATTTAGAGTTCGAACTGCATCTGTCAATATAGGAGAAAACAGTGGGAAAACTAAAAATTCAAACTGTTACTGCAAACGAATGCTTCAACCTAGGAGAACGAAACTTGAACATCCACGTTTTATTGTTGTACTGCTCATTTCTTGAAATTATCATGAAGGTCGGAAAAAAATATGTTGAGATTTCAGGAGACTGTAGTATTTTGGCAGCCTAACAACGCCTTTCATTGAATGTGTCTTTCGTCAGTCTCTGCTTAGGTCTACATCCAGAGGAAACAAAAAATAAAAATAGAATGTAGAACTACTTTACTGTTTCAAGTTTCAAGAAGCTAGCACAAACCGTGTTTGATTTAGAGTTCGAACTACATTTGTCAATATAGGAGAAAACAGAGTGAAACCTAAAAATTCAAACTGTTACTCCAAAAGAATGCTTCAATCTAGGAGAACTAAACATTGGCATCCAAGTGGGATTGGTGTACTGATCATTACTTGAAAGTATCATGAAGATTGGATGAAAAAATATATGTTGAGATTTCAGGAGACTCTAGTGTGTTGGAAGTTTGGCAACCCCTTTCAGTATAAGTGTTATTCGCCAGTCCCAGCTTTAGGATACAAGAGGAAACAAACCTTAGAGATAGAACGTAGAACTACTTTATTGTGTCAAGTTTCAAGAAGCTAGCACAAACCGTGTTTGATTTAGAGTTCTAACTGCATCTGTCAATATAGGAGAAAACAGAGTGAAACCTATAATTTCTAACTGTTCCTGCAAATGAATGCTACAACCTAGAAGAACAAAACTTGGGCATCCACGTTTGATTGGTGTACTGATCAATACTTGAAAGAATCATGAAGATTGGATGAAAAAATATATGTTGAGATTTCAGGAGACGGTAGTTTTTTGGAAGCTTAACAACGCCTTTCATTGAAAGTGTTATTCGCCAGTCTCTGCTTAAGGCTACATCAAGAGGAAACAAACCTTAGAGATAGAACGTAGAACTACTTTATTGTGTCAAGTTTCAAGAAGCTAGCACAAACCATGTTTGATTTAGAGTTCGAACTGCATCTGTCAATATAGGAGAAAACAGAGTGAAAACTAAAAATTCAAACTGTTACTGCAAACGAATGCTTCAACCTAGGAGAACGAAATTTGAACATCCACGTTTTATTGTTGTACTGCTCATTACTTGAAATTATCATGAAGGTCAGAAAAAAAATTTGTTGAGATTTCAGGAGACTGTTGTATTTTTACAGCCTAACAACGCCTTTCATTGAATGTGTCTTTCGTCAGTCTCTGCTTAGGTCTACATCCAGAGGAAACAAAAAATAAAAATAGAATGTAGAACTACTTTACTGTTTCAAGTTTCAAGAAGCTAGCACAAACCGTGTTTGATTTAGAGTTCGAACTACATTTGTCAATATAGGAGAAAACAGAGTGAAACCTAAAAATTCAAACTGTCACTCCAAAAGAATGCTTCAATCTAGGAGAACTAAACTTTGGCATCCAAGTGGGATTGGTGTACTGATCATTACCTGCAAGTATCATGAAGATTGGATGAAAAAATATATGTTGAGATTTCAGGAGACTCTAGTGTGTTGGAAGTTTGGCAAGCCGTTTCAGTATAAGTGTTATTCGCCAGTCCCAGCTTTAGGATACAAGAGGAAACAAACCTTAGAGATAGAACGTAGAACTACTTTATTGTGTCAAGTTTCAAGAAGCTAGCACAAACCGTGTTTGATTTAGAGTTCTAACTGCATCTGTCAATATAGGAGAAAACAGAGTGAAACCTATAATTTCTAACTGTTCCTGCAAACGAATGCTACACCCTAGAAGAACAAAACTTGGGCATCCACGTTTGATTGGTGTACTGATCAATACTTGAAAGAATCATGAAGATTGGATGAAAAAATATATGTTGAGATTTCAGGAGACGGTAGTTTTTTGGAAGCTTAACAACGCCTTTCATTGAAAGTGTTATTCGCCAGTCTCTGCTTAAGGCTACATCAAGAGGAAAGAAACCTTAGAGATAGAACGTAGAACTAATTTATTGTGTCAAGTTTCAAGAAGCTAGCACAAACCATGTTTGATTTAGAGTTCGAACTGCATCTGTCAATATAGGAGAAAACAGAGTGAAAACTAAAAATTCAAACTGTTACTGCAAACGAATGCTTCAAGCTAGGAGAACGAAACTTGAACATCCACGTTTTATTGGTGTACTGCTCATTACTTGAAATTATCATGAAGGTCGAAAAAAAAATATGTTGAGATTTCAGGAGACTGTATTATTTTGGCAGCCTAACAACGCCTTTCATTGAATGTGTCTTTCGTCAGTCTCTGCTTAGGTCTAAATCCAGAGGAAACAAAAAAATAAAAATAGAATGTAGAACTACTTTACTGTTTCAAGTTTCAAGAAGCTAGCACAAACCGTGTTTGATTTAGAGTTCGAACTACATTTGTCAATATTGGAGAAAACAGAGTGAAACCTAACAATTCAAACTGTTACTCCAAAAGAATGCTTCAATCTAGCAGAACTAAACTTTGGCATCCAAGTGGGATTGGTGTACTGATCATTACTTGCAAGTATCATGAAGATTGGATGAAAAAATATATGTTGAGATTTCAGGAGACTCTAGTGTGTTGGTAGTTTGGCAAGCCGTTTCAGTATAAGTGTTATTCGCCAGTCCCAGCTTTAGGATACAAGAGGAAACAAACCTTAGAGATAGAACGTAGAACTACTTTATTGTGTCAAGTTTCAAGAAGCTAGCACAAACCGTGTTTGATTTAGAGTTCTAACTGCATCTGTCAATATAGGAGAAAACAGAGTGAAACCTATAATTTCTAACTGTTCCTGCAAACGAATGCTACAACCTAGAAGAACAAAACTTTGGCAATCACATTTGATTGGTGTACTGATCAATACTTGAAAGAATCATGAAGATTGGATGAAAAAATATATGTTGAGATTTCAGGAGACGGTAGTTTTTTGGCAGCTTAACAACGCCTTTCATTGAAAGTGTTATTCGCCAGTCTCTGCTTAAGGCTACATCAAGAGGAAACAAACCTTAGAGATAGAACGTAGAACTACTTTATTGTGTCAAGTTTCAAGAAGCTAGCACAAACCATGTTTGATTTAGAGTTCGAACTGCATCTGTCAATATAGGAGAAAACAGAGGGAAAACTAAAAATTCAAACTGTTACTGCAAACGAATGCTTCAACCTAGGAGAACGAAACTTGAACATCCACGTTTTATTGTTGTACTGCTCATTACTTGAAATTATCATGAAGGTCGGAAAAAAATATGTTGAGATTTCAGGAGACTGTAGTATTTTGGCAGCCTAACAACGCCTTTCATTGAATGTGTCTTTCGTGATTCTCTGCTTAGGTCTAAATCCAGAGGAAACAAAAAATAAAAATGGAATGTAGAACTACTTTACTGTTTCAAGTTTCAAGAAGCTAGCACAAACCGTGTTTGATTTAGAGTTCGAACTACATTTGTCAATATATGAGAAAACAGAGTGAAACCTAAAAATTCAAACTGTTACTCCAAAAGAATCCTTCAATCTAGGAGAGCTAAACTTTGGCATCCAAGTGGGATTGGTGTACTGATCATTACTTGAAAGTATCATGAAGATTGGATGAAAAAATATATGTTGAGATTTCAGGAGACTCTAGTGTTTTGGAAGTTTGGCAACCCCTTTCAGTATAAGTGTTATTCGCCAGTCCCAGCTTTAGGATACAAGAGGAAACAAACCTTAGAGATAGAACGTAGAACTACTTACTGTGTCAAGTTTCAAGAAGCTAGCACAAACCGTGTTTGATTTAGAGTTCTAACTGCATCTGTCAATATAGGAGAAAACAGAGTGAAACCTATAATTTCTAACTGTTCCTGCAAACGAATGCTACAACCTAGAAGAACAAAACTTGGGCATCCACGTTTGAGTGGTGTACTGATCAATACTTGAAAGAATCATGAAGATTGGATGAAAAAATGTATGTTGAGATTTCAGGAGACGGTAGTTTTTTGGAAGCTTAACAACGCCTTTCATTGAAAGTGTTATTCGCCAGTCTCTGCTTAAGGCTACATCAAGAGGAAACAAACCTTAGAGATAGAACGTAGAACTACTTTATTGTGTCAAGTTTCAAAAAGCTAGCACAAACCATGTTTGATTTAGAGTTCGAACTGCATCTGTCAATATAGGAGAAAACAGAGTAAAAACTAAAAATTCAAACTGTTACTGCAAACGAATGCTTCAACCTAGGAGAACGAAATTTGAACATCCACGTTTTATTGTTGTACTGCTCATTACTTGAAATTATCATGAAGGTCAGAAAAAAAATTTGTTGAGATTTCAGGAGACTGTTGTATTTTTACAGCCTAACAACGCCTTTCATTGAATGTGTCTTTCGTCAGTCTCTGCTTAGGTCTACATCCAGAGGAAACAAAAAATAAAAATAGAATGTAGAACTACTTTACTGTTTCAAGTTTCAAGAAGCTAGCACAAACCGTGTTTGATTTAGAGTTCGAACTACATTTGTCAATATAGGAGAAAACAGAGTGAAACCTAAAAATTCAAACTGTCACTCCAAAAGAATGCTTCAATCTAGGAGAACTAAACTTTGGCATCCAAGTGGGATTGGTGTACTGATCATTACTTGCAAGTATCATGAAGATTGGATGAAAAAATATATGTTGAGATTTCAGGAGACTCTAGTGTGTTGGAAGTTTGGCAAGCCGTTTCAGTATAAGTGTTATTCGCCAGTCCCAGCTTTAGGATACAAGAGGAAACAAACCTTAGAGATAGAACGTAGAACTACTTTATTGTGTCAAGTTTCAAAAAGCTAGCACAAACCGTGTTTGATTTAGAGTTCTAACTGCATCTGTCAATATAGGATAAAACAGAGTGAAACCTATAATTTCTAACTGTTCCTGCAAATGAATGCTACACCCTAGAAGAACAAAACTTGGGCATCCACGTTTGATTGGTGTACTGATCAATACTTGAAAGAATCATGAAGATTGGATGAAAAAATATATGTTGAGATTTCAGGAGACGGTAGTTTTTTGGAAGCTTAACAACGCCTTTCATTGAAAGTGTTATTCGCCAGTCTCTGCTTAAGGCTACATCAAGAGGAAACAAACCTTAGAGATAGAACATAGAACTAATTTATTGTGTCAAGTTTCAAGAAGCTAGCACAAACCATGTTTAATTTAGAGTTCGAACTGCATCTGTCAATAGGAGAAAACAGAGTGAAAACTAAAAATTCAAAATGTTACTGCAAACGAATGCTTCAAACTAGGAGAACGAAACTTGAACATCCACGTTTTATTGGTGTACTGCTCATTACTTGAAATTATCATGAAGGTCGGAAAAAAATATATGTTGAGATTTCAGGAGACAGTAGTATTTTGGCAGCCTAACAACGCCTTTCATTGAATGTGTCTTTCGTCAGTCTCTGCTTAGGTCTCCATCCACAGGAAACAAAAAATAAAAATAGAATGTAGAACTACTTTACTGTTTCAAGTTTCAAGAAGCTAGCACAAACCGTGTTTGATTTAGAGTTCGAACTGCATTTGTCAATATAGGAGAAAACAGAGTGAAACCTAAAGGTTCAAACTGTTACTCCAAAAGAATGCTTCAATCTAGGAGAACTAAACTTTGGCATCCAAGTGGGATTGGTGTACTGATCATTACTTGAAAGTATCATGAAGATTGGATGAAAAAATATATGTTGAGATTTCAGGAGACTCTAGTGTGTTGGAAGTTTGGCAACCCCTTTCAGTATAAGTGTTATTCACCAGTCCCAGCTTTAGGATACAAGAGGAAACAAACCTTAGAGATAGAACGTAGAATTACTTTATTGTGTCAAGTTTCAAGAAGCTAGCACAAACCGTGTTTGATTTAGAGTTCTAACTGCATCTGTCAATATAGGAGAAAACAGAGTGAAACCTATAATTTCTAACTGTTCCTGCAAACGAATGCTACAACCTAGAAGAACAAAATTTGGGCATCCACGTTTGATTGGTGTACTGATCATTACTTGAAAGAATCATGAAGATTGGATGAAAAAAATGTATGTTGAGATTTCAGGAGACGGTAGTTTTTTGGAAGCTTAACAACGCCTTTCATTGAATGTGTTATTCGCCAGTCTCTGCTTAAGGCTACATCAAGAGGAAACAAACCTCAGAGATAGAACGTAGAAGTACTTTATTGTGTCAAGTTTCAAGAAGCTAGCACCAACCATGTTTGATTTAGAGTTCGAACTGCATCTGTCAATATAGGAGAAAACAGAGTGAAAACTAAAAATTCAAACTGTTACTGCAAACGAATGCTTCAACCTAGGAGAACGGAACTTGAACATCCACGTTTTATTGGTGTACTGCTCATTACTTGAAATTATCATGAAGGTCGGAAAAAAAAAATATGTTGAGATTTCAGGAGCCTGTAGTATTTTGGCAGCCTAACAACGCCTTTCATTGAATGTGTCTTTCGTCAGTCTCTGCTTAGGTCTACATCCAGAGGAAACAAAAAGTAAAAATAGAATGTAGAACTACTTTACTGTTTCAAGTTTCAAGAAGGTAGCACAAACCGTGTTTGATTTAGAGTTCGAACTACATTTGTCAATATAGGAGAAAACAGAGTGAAACCTAAAAACTCAAACTGTTACTCCAAAAGAATGCTTCAATCTAGGAGAACTAAACTTTGGCATCCAAGTGGGATTGGTGTACTGATCATTACTTGAAAGTATCATGAAGATTGGATGAAAAAATATATGTTGAGATTTCAGGAGACTCTAGTGTGTTGGAAGGTTGGCAACCCCTTTCAGTATAAGTGTTATTCGCCAGTCCCAGCTTTAGGATACAAGAGGAAACAAACCTTAAAGATAGAACGTAGAACTACTTTACTGTTTCAAGTTTCAAGAAGCTAGCACAAACCGTGTTTGATTTAGAGTTCTAACTGCATCTGTCAATATAGGAGAAAACAGAGTGAAACCTATAATTTCTAACTGTTCCTGCAAACGAATGCTACAACCTAGAAGAACAAAACTTGGGCATCCACGTTTGATTGGTGTACTGATCAATACTTGAAAGAATCATGAAGATTGGATGAAAAAATATATGTTGAGATTTCAGGAGACGGTAGTTTTTTGGAAGCTTAACAACGCCTTTCATTGAAAGTGTTATTCGCCAGTCTCTGCTTAAGGCTAAATCAAGAGGAAACAAACCTTAGAGATAGAACGAAGAACTACTTCATTGTGTCAAGTTTCAAGAAGCTAGCACAAACCATGTTTGATTTAGAGTTCGAACTGCATCTGTCAATATAGGAGAAAACAGAGTGAAAACTAAAAATTCAAACTGTTACTGCAAACGAATGCTTCAACCTAGGAGAACGAAACTTGAACATCCACGTTTTATTGGTGTACTGCTCATTACTTGAAATTATCATGAAGTTCGGAAAAAAAAATATGTTGAGATTTCAGGAGACTCTAGTGTGTTGGAAGTATGGCAACCCCTTTCAGTATAAGTGTTATTCGCCAGTCCCAGCTTTAGGATACAAGAAAAAAAAAACCTTAGTGATAGAACGTAGAAGTACTTTATTGTGTCAAGTTTCAAGAAGGTAGCACAAACCGTGTTTGATTTAGAATTCTAACTGCATCTGTCAATATAGGAGAAAACAGAGTGAAACCCTTAATTTCTAACTGTTCCTGCAAACGAATGCTACAACCTAGAAGAACAAAACTTGGGCATCCACGTTTGATTGGTGTACTGATCAATACTTGAAAGAATCATGAAGTTTGGATGAAAAAATGCATGTTGAGATTTCAGGAGACGGTAGGTTTTTGGAAGCTTAACAACGCCTTTCATTGAAAGTTTTATTCGCCAGTCTCTGCTTAAGGCTACATCAAGAGGAAACAAACCTTAGATATAGAATGTAGAACTACTTTATTGTGTCAAGTTTCAAGAAGCTAGCACAAACCATGTTTGATTTAGAGTTCGAAATGCATCTGTCAATATAGGAGAAAACAGAGTGAAAACTAAAAATTCAAACTGTTACTGCAAACGAATGCTTCAACCTAGGAGAACGGAACTTGAGCATCCACGTTTTATTGGTGTACTGCTCATTACTTGAAATTATCATGAAGTTCGGAAAAAAAAATATGTTGAGATTTCAGGAGCCTGTAGTATTTTGGCAGCCTAACAACGCCTTTCATTGAATGTGTCTTTGGTCAGTCTCTGCTTAGGTCTACATCCAGAGGAAACAAAAAGTAAAAATAGAATGTAGAACTACTTTACTGTTTCAAGTTTCAAGAAGCTAGCACAAACCCTGTTTGATTTAGAGTTCGAACTACATTTGTCAATATAGGAGAAAACAGAGTGAAACCTAAAAATTCAAACTGTTACTCCAAAAGAATGCTTCAATCTAGGAGAACTAAACTTTGGCATCCAAGTGGGATTGGTGTACTGATCATTACTTGAAAGTATCATGAAGATTGGATGAAAAAATATATGTTGAGATTTCACGAGACTCTAGTGTGTTGGAAGTTTTGCAACCCCTTTCAGTATAAGTGTTATTCCCCAGTCCCAGCTTTAGGATACAAGAGGAAACAAACCTTAGAGATAGAACGTAGAACTACTTTATTGTGTCAAGTTTCAAGAAGCTAGCACAAACCGTGTTTGATTTAGAGTTCTAACTGCATCTGTCAATATAGGAGAAAACAGAGTGAAACCTATAATTTCTAACTGTTCCTGCAAACGAATGCTACAACCTAGAAGAACAAAACTTGGGTATCCACGCTTGATTGGTGTACTGATCAATACTTGAAAGAATCATGAAGATTGGATGAAAAAATGTATGTTGAGATTTCAGGAGACGGTAGTTTTTTGGAAGCTTAACAACGCCTTTCATTGAAAGTGTTATTCGCCAGTCTCTGCTTAAGGCTACATCAAGAGGAAACAAACCTTAGAGATAGAACATAGAACTACTTTATTGTGTCAAGTTTCAAGAAGCTAGCACAAACCATGTTTGATTTAGAGTTCGAAATGCATCTGTCAATATAGGAGAAAACAGAGTGAAAACTAAAAATTCAAACTGTTACTGCAAACGAATGCTTCAACCTAGGAGAACGGAACTTGAAAATCCACGTTTTATTGGTGTACTGCTCATTACGTGAAATTATCATGAAGGTCGGAAAAAAAAATATGTTGAGATTTCAGGAGCCTGTAGTATTTTGGCAGCCTAACAACGCCTTTCATTGAATGTGTCTTTCGTCAGTCTCTGCTTAGTTCTACATCCAGAGGAAACAAAAAATAAAAATAGAATGTAGAACTACTTTACTGTTTCAAGTTTCAAGAAGCTAGCACAAACCGTGTTTGATTTAGAGTTCGAACTACATTTGTCAATATAGGAGAAAACAGAGTGAATCCTAAAAATTCAAACTGTTACTCCAAAAGAATGCTTCAATCTAGGAGAACTAAACTTTGGCATCCAAGTGGGATTGGTGTACTGATCATTACTTGAAAGTATCATGAAGATTGGATGAAAAAATATATGTTGAGATTTCAGGAGACTCTCGAGTGCTTTGAAGTATGGCAACCCCTTTCAGTATAAGTGTTATTCGCCAGTCCCAGCTTTAGGATACAAGAGGAAACAAACCTTAGAGATAGAACGTAGAACTACTTTACTGTGTCAAGTTTCAAGAAGCTAGCACAAACCGTGTTTGATTTAGAGTTCTAACTGCATCTGTCAATATAGGAGAAAACAGAGTGAAACCTATAATTTCTAACTATTCCTGCAAACGAATGCTACAACCTAGAAGAACAAAACTTGGGCATCCACGTTTGATTGGTGTACTGATCAATACTTGAAAGAATCATGAAGATTGGATGAAAAAATATATGTTGAGATTTCAGGAGACGGTAGTTTTTTGGAAGCTTAACAACGCCTTTCATTGAAAGGGTTATTCGCCAGTCTCTGCTTAAGGCTACATCAAGAGGAAACAAACCTTAGAGATAGAACGTAGAACTACTTTATTGTGTCACGTTTCAAGAAGCTAGCACAAACCATGTTTGATTTCGAGTTCAGGAGCCTGTAGTATTTTGGCAGCCTAACAACGCCTTTCATTGAATGTGTCTTTCGACAGTCTCTGCTTAGGTCTACATCCAGAGGAAACAAAAAATAAAAATAGAATGTAGAACTACTTTACTGTTTCAAGTTTCAAGAAGCTAGCACAAACCGTGTTTGATTTAGAGTTCGAACTACATTTGTCAATATAGGAGAAAACAGAGTGAAACATAAAAATTCAAACTGTTACTCCAAAAGAATGCTTCAATCTAGGAGAACTAAACTTTGGCATCCAAGTGGGATTGGTGTACTGATCATTACTTGAAAGTATCATGAAGATTGGATGAAAAAATATATGTTGAGATTTCACGAGACTCTAGTGTGTTGGAAGTTTGGTAACCCCTTTCAGTATAAGTGTTATTCGCCAGTCCCAGATTTAGATTACAAGAGGAAACAAACCTTAGAGATAGAACGTAGAACTACTTACTGTGTCAAGTTTCAAGAAGCTAGCACAAACCGTATTTGATTTAGAGTTCTAACTGCATCTGTCAATATAGGAGAAAACAGAGTGAAACCTGTAATTACTAACTGTTCCTGCAAACGAATGCTACAACCTAGAAGAACAAAACTTGGGCATCCACGTTTGATTGGTGTACTGATCAATACTTGAAAGAATCATGAAGATTGGATGAAAAAATATATGTTGAGATTTCAGGAGACGGTAGTTTTTGGGAAGCTTAACTACGCCTTTCATTGAAAGTGTTATTCGCCAGTCTCTGCTTAAGGCTACATCAAGAGGAAACAAACCTTAGAGATAGAACGTAGAACTACTTTATTGTGTCAAGTTTCAAGAAGCTAGAACAAACCATGTTTGATTTAGAGTTCGAACTGCATCTGTCAATATAGGAAAAAACAGAGTGAAAACTTAAAATTCAAACTGTTACTGCAAACGAATGCTTCAACCTAGGAGAAAGAAACTTGAACATCCACGTTTTATTGGTGTACTGCTGATTACTTGAAATTATCATGAAGGTCGGAAAAAAAAATATGTTGAGATTTCAGGAGACTGTATATTTTGGCAGCCTAACAACGCCTTTCATTGAATGTGTCTTTCGTCAGTCTCTGCTTAGGTCTACATCCAGAGGAAAGAAAAAATAAAAATAGAATGTAGAGCTGCTTTACTGTTTCAAGTTTCAAGAAGCTAGCACAAACCGTGTTTGATTTAGAGTTCGAACTACATTTTTCAATATAGGAGAAAACAGAGTGAAACCTAAAAATTCAAACTGTTACTCCAAAAGAATGCTTCAATCTAGGAGAACTAAACGTTGGCATCCAAGTGGGATTCGTGTACTGATCATTACTTGAAAGTATCATGAAGATTGAATGAAAAAATATATGTTGAGATTTCAGGAGACTCTAGTGTGTTGGAAGTTTGGCAACCCCTTTCAGTATAAGTGTTATTCGCCAGTCCCAGCTTTAGGATACAAGAGGAAACAAACCTTAGGGATAGAACGTAGAACTACTTTATTGTGTCAAGTTTCAAGAAGCTAGCACAAACCGTGTTTGATTTAGAGTTCTAACTGCATCTGTCAATATAGGAGAAAACAGAGTGAAACCTAGAAATTCACAAAGTTACTCCAAAAGAATGCTTCAATCTAGGATAACTAAACTTTGGCATCCAAGTGGGATTGGTGTACTGATCATTACTTGAAAGTATCATGAAGATTGGATGAAAAAATATATGTTGAGATTTCACGAGACTCTAGTGTGTTGGAAGTTTGGCAACCCCTTTCAGTATAAGTGTTATTCGCCAGTCCCAGCTTTAGGATACAAGAGGAAACAAACCTTAGAGATAGAACGTAGAACTACTACACTGTGTCAAGTTTCAAGAAGCTAGCACAAACCGTGTTTGATTTAGAGTTCTAACTGCATCTGTCAATATAGGAGAAAACAGAGTGAAACCTATAATTTCTAACTGTTCCTGCAAACGAATGCTACAACCTAGAAGAACAAAACTTGGGCATCCACGTTTGATTGGTGTACTGATCAATACTTGAAAGAATCATGAAGATTGGATGAAAAAATATATGTTGAGATTTCAGGAGACGGTAGTTTTTTGGAAGCTTAACAACGCCTTTCATTGAAAGGGTTATTCGCCAGTCTCCGCTTAAGGCTACATCAAGAGGAAACAAACCTTAGAGATAGAACGTAGAACTACTTTATTGTGTCACGTTTCAAGAAGCTAGCACAAACCATGTTTGATTTAGAGTTCGAACTGCATCTGTCAATATAGGAGAAAACAGAGTGCAAACTAAAAATTCAAACTGTTACTGCAAACGAATGCTTCAACCTAGGAGAACGGAACTTGAACATCCACGTTTTATTGGTGTACTGCTCATTACTTGAAATTATCATGAAGGTCGGAAAAAAAAAATATGTTGAGATTTCAGGAGACTGTAGTATTTTGGCAGCCTAACAACGCCTTTCATTGAATGTGTCTTTCGTCAGTCTCTGCTTAGGTCTACATCCAGAGGAAAAAAAAATAAAAATAGAATGTAGAGCTACTTTACTGTTTCAAGTTTCTAGAAGCTAGCACAAACCGTGTTTGATTTAGAGTTCGAACTACATTTGTCCATATAGGGGAAAACAGAGTGAAACCTAAAAATTCAAACTGTTACTCCAAAAGAATGCTTCAATCTAGGAGAAATAAACGTTGGCATCCAAGTGGGATTCGTGTACTGATCATTACTTGAAAGTATCATGAAGATTGGATGAAAAAATATATGTTGAGATTTCAGGAGCCTCTAGTGTGTTGGAAGTTTGGCAGCCCCTTTCAGTATACGTGTTATTCGCCAGTCCCAGCTTTAGGATACAAGAGGAAGCAAACCTTAGAGATAGAACGTAGAACTACTTTATTGTGTAAAGTTTCAAGAAGCTAGCACAAACCGTGTTTGATTTAGAGTTCTAACTGCATCTGTCAATATAGGAGAAAACAGAGTGAAACCTATAATTTCTAACTGTTCCTGCAAACGAATGCTACAACCTAGAAGAACAAAACTTGGGCATCCACGTTTGATTGGTGTACTGATCAATACTTGAAAGAATCATGAAGATTGGATGACAAAATGTATGTTGAGATTTCAGGAGACGGTAGTTTTTTGGAAGCTTAACTACGCCTTTCATTGAAAGTGTTATTCGCCAGTCTCTGCTTAAGGCTACATCAAGAGGAAACAAACCTTAGAGATAGAACATAGAACTACTTTATTGTGTCAAGTTTAAAGAAGCTAGCACAAACCATGTTTGATTTAGAGTTCGAACTGCATCTGTCAATATAGGAGAAAACAGAGTGAAAACTAAAAATTCAAACTGTTACTGCAAACGAATGCTTCAACCTAGGAGAACGAAACTTGAACATCCAGGTTTTATTGGTGTACTGCTCATTACTTGAAATTATCATGAAGGTCGGAAAAAAAAAATATGTTGAGATTTCAGGAGACTGTAGTATTTTGGCAGCCTAACAACGCCTTTCATTGAATGTGTCTTTCGTCAGTCTCTGCTTAGGTCTACATCCAGAGGAAACAAAAAATAAAAATAGAACGTAAAACTACTTTATTGTGTCAAGTTTCAAGAAGCTTGCACAAACCATGTTTGATTTAGAGTTCGAACTGCATCTGTCAATATAGGAGAAAACAGAGTGAAAACTTAAAATTCAAACTGTTACTGCAAACGAATGCTTCAACCTAGGAGAAAGAAACTTGAACATCCACGATTTATTGGTGTACTGCTCATTACTTGAAATTATCATGAAGGTCGGAAAAAAAAAGTATGTTGAGATTTCAGGAGACTGTATATTTTGGCAGCCTAACAACGCCTTTCATTGAATGTGTCTTTCGTCAGTCTCTGCTTAGGTCTACATCCAGAGGAAAGAAAAAATAAAAATAGAATGTAGAGCTACTTTAATGTTTCAAGTTTCAAGAAGCTAGCACAAACCGTGTTTGATTTAGAGTTCGAACTACATTTGTCAATATAGGAGAAAACAGAGTGAAACCTAAAAATTCAAACTGTTACTCCAAAAGAATGCTTCAATCTAGGAGAACTAAACGTTGGCATCCAAGTGGGATTCGTGTACTGATCATTACTTGAAAGTATCATGAAGATTGGATGAAAAAATATATGTTAAGATTTCACTAGACTCTAGTGTGTTGGAAGTTTGGCAACCCCTTTCTGGATAAGTGTTATTCGCCAGTCCCAGCTTTAGGATACAAGAGGAAACAAACCTTAGAGATAGAACGTAGAACTACTTTATTGTGTCAAGTTTCAAGAAGCTAGCACAAACCGTGTTTGATTTAGAGTTCTAACTGCATCTGTCAATATAGGAGAAAAGAGAGTGAAACCTATAATTTCTAACTGTTCCTGCAAACAAATGCTACAACCTAGAAGAAGAAAACTTGGGCATCCACGTTTGATTGGTGTACTGATCAATACTTGAAAGAATCATGAAGATTGGATGAAAAAATATATGTTGAGATTTCAGGAGACGGTAGTTTTTTGGAAGCTTAACAACGCCTTTCATTGAAAGTGTTTTTCGCCAGTCTCTGCTTAAGGCTACATCAAGAGGAAACAAACCTTAGAGATAGAATGTAGAACTACTTTATTGTGTCAAGTTTCAAGAAGCTAGCACAAACCATGTTTGATTTAGAGTTCGAACTGCATCTGTCAATATAGAAGAAAACAGAGTGAAAACTAAAAATTCAAACTGTTACTGCAAAAGAATGCTTCAACCTAGGAGAATGAAACTTGAACATCCACGTTTTATAGGTGTACTCCTGATTACATGAAATTATCATGAAGGTCGGAAAAAAAAATATGTTGAGATTTCATGAGACTGTATATTTTGGCAGCCTAACAACACCTTTCATTGAATGTGTCTTTCGTCAGTCTCTGCTTAGGTGTACATCCAGAGGAAAGAAAAAATAAAAATAGAATGTAGAACTACTTTACTGTTTCAAGTTTCAAGAAGCTAGCACAAACCGTGTTTGATTTAGAGTTCGAAATACATTTGTCAATATAGGAGAAAACAGAGTGAAACCTAAAAATTCAAACTGTTACTCCAAAAGAATGCTTCAATCTAGGAGAACTAAACTTTGGCATCCAAGTGGGATTGGTGTACTGATCATTACTTGAAAGTATCATGAAGATTGGATGAAAAAATATATGTTGAGAATTCAGGAGACTCTAGTTTGTTGGAAGTTTGGTAACCCCTTTCAGTATAAGTGTTATTCGCCAGTCCCAGCTTTAGGATACAAGAGGAAACAAACCTTAGAGATAGAACGTAGAACTACTTACTGTGTCAAGTTTCAAGAAGCTAGCACAAACCGTGTTTGATTTAGAATTCTAACTGCATCTGTCAATATAGGAGAAAACAGAGTGAAACCTATAATTTCTAACTGTTCCTGCAAACGAATGCTACAACCTAGAAGAACAAATCTTGGCCATCCACGTTTGATTGGTGTACTGATCAATACTTGAAAGAATCATGAAGATTGGATGAAAAAAATATATGTTGAGATTTCAGGAGACGGTAGTTTTTGGGAAGCTTAACAACGCCTTTCACTGAAAGTGTTATTCGCCAGTCTCTGTTTAAGGCTACATCAAGAGGAAACAAACCTTAGACATAGAACGTAGAACTACTTTATTGTGTCAAGTTTCAAGAAGCTAGCACAAACCATGTTTGATTTAGAGTTCGAACTGCATCTGTCAATATAGGAGAAAACAGAGTGAAAACTTAAAATTCAAACTGTTACTGCAAACGAATGCTTTAACCTAGGAGAAAGAAACTTGAACATCCACGATTTATTGGTGTACTGCTCATTACTTGAAATTATCATGAAGGTCGGAAAAAAAAATATGTTGAGATTTCAGGAGATGGTAGTATTTTGGCAGCCTAACAACGCCTTTCATTGAATGTGTCTTTCGTCAGTCTCTGCTTAGGTCTACATACAGAGGAAAGAAAAAATAAAAATAGAATGTAGAACTACTTTACTGTTTCAAGTTTCAAGAAGCTAGCACAAACCCTGTTTGATTTAGAGTTCGAACTACATTTGTCAATATAGGAGAAAACAGAGTGAATCCTAAAAATTCAAACTGTTACTCCAAAAGAATGCTTCAATCTAGGAGAACTAAACTTTGGCATCCAAGTGGGATTGGTGTACTGATCATTACTTGAAAGTATCATGAAGATTGGATGAAAAAATATATGTTGAGATTTCAGGAGACTCTAGTGTGTTGCAAGTTTGGCAACCCCTTTCAGTATAAGTGTTATTCGCCAGTCCCAGCTTTAGGATACAAGAGGAAACAAACCTTAGAGATAGAACGTAGAACTACTTTATTGTGTCAAGTTTCAAGAAGCTAGCACAAACCGTGTTTGATTTAGAGTTCTAACTGCATCTGTCAATATAGGAGAAAACAGAGTGAAACCTATAATTTCTAACTGTTCCTGCAAACGAATGCTACAACCTAGAAGAACAAAACTTGGGCATCCACGTTTGATTGGTGTACTGATCAATACTTGAAAGAATCATGAAGATTGGATGAAAAAATATATGTTGAGATTTCAGGAGACGGTAGTTTTTTGGAAGCTTAACAACGCCTTTCATTGAAAGTGTTATTCGCAAGTCTCTGCTTCAGGCTACATCAAGAGGAAACAAACCTTAGAGATAGAACGTAGAACTACTTTATTGTGTCAAGTTTCAAGAAGCTAGCACAAACCATGTTTGATTTAGAGTTCGAACTGCATCTGTCAATATAGGAGAAAACAGAGTGAAAACTAAAAATTCAAACTGTTACGGCAAACGAATGCTTCATCCTAGGAGAACGAAACTTGAACATCCACGTTTTATTGGTGTACTGCTCATTACTTGAAATTATCATGAAGGTCGGAAAAAAAAATATGTTGAGATTTCAGGAGACTGTAGTATTTTGGCAGCCTAACAACGCCTTTCATTGAATGTGTCTTTCGTCAGTCTCTGCTTAGGTCTACATCCAGAGGAAACAAAAAATAAAAATAGAATGTAGAACTACTTTACTGTTTCAAGAAGCTAGCACAAACCGTGTTTGATTTAGAGTTCGAACTACATTTGTCAATATAGGAGAAAACAGAGTGAAACCTAAAAATTCACACTGTTACTCCAAAAGAATGCTTCAATCTAGGAGAACTAAACTTTGGCATCCAGGTGGGATAGGTGTACTGATCATTACTTGAAAGTATCATGAAGATTGGATGAAAAAATATATGTTGAGATTTCAGGAGACTCTAGTGTGTTGGAAGTTTGGCAACCCCTTTCAGTATAAGTGTTATTCGCCAGTCCCAGCTTTAGGATACAAGAGGAAACAAACCTTAGAGATAGAACGTAGAACTACTTTATTGTGTCAAGTTTCAAGAAGCTAGCACAAACCGTGTTCGATTTATAGTTCTAACTGCATCTGTCAATATAGGAGAAAACAGAGTGAAACCTATAATTTCTAACTGTTCCTGCAAACGAATGCTACAACCTAGAAGAAGAAAACTTGGGCATCCACGTTTGATTGGTGTACTGATCAATACTTGAAAGAATCATGAAGATCTGATGAAAAAATATATGTTGAGATTTCAGGAGACGGTAGTTTTTTGGAAGCTTAACAACGCCTTTCATTGAAAGTGTTATTCGCCAGTCTCTGCTTAAGGCTACATCAAGAGGAAACAAACCTTAGAGATAGAACGTAGAACTACTTTATTGTGTCACGTTTCAAGAAGCTAGCACAAACCATGTTTGATTTAGAGTTCGAACTGCATCTGTCAATATAGAAGAAAACAGAGTGAAAACTAAAAATTCAAACTGTTACTGCAAACGAATGCTTCAACCTAGGAGAATGAAACTTGAACATCCACGTTTTATTGGTGTACTCCTGATTACATGAAATTATCATGAAGGTCAAAAAAAAATATGTTGAGATTTCAGGAGACTGTATATTTTGGCAGCCTAACAACGCCTTTCATTGAATGTGCCTTTCGTCAGTCTCTACTTAGGTTAACATCCAGAAGAAAGAAAAAATAAAAATCGAATGTAGAACTAATTTAGTGTTTCAAGTTTCAAGAAGCTAGCACAAACCGTGTTTGATTTAGAGTTCAACTACATTTGTCAATATAGGAGAAAACAGAGTGAAACCTAAAAATTCAAACTGTTACTCCAAAAGAATGCTTCAATCTAGGAGAACTAAACTTTGGCATCCAAGTGGGATTGGTGTACTGATCATTACTTGAAAGTATCATGAAGATTGGATGAAAAAATATATGTTGAGATTTCAGGAGACTCTAGTGTGTTGGAAGTTTGGCAACCCCTTTCAGTATAAGTGTTATTCGCCAGTCCCAGCTTTAGGATACAAGAGGAAACAAACCTTAGAGATAGAACGTAGAACTACTTACTGTTTCAAGTTTCAAGAATCTAGCACAAACCGTGTTTGATTTAGAGTGTGAACTGCATCTGTCAATATAGGAGAAAACAGAGTGAAACCTATAATTTCTAACTGTTCCTGCAAACGAATGCTACAACCTAGAAGAACAAATCTTGGGCATCCACGTTTGATTGGTGTACTGATCAATACTTGAAAGAATCATGAAGATTGGATGAAAAAAATATATGTTGAGATTTCAGGAGACGGTAGTTTTTGGGAAGCTTAACAACGCCTTTCAATGAAAGTGTTATTCGCCAGTCTCTGCTTAAGGCTACATCAAGAGGAATCAAACCTTAGAGATAGAACTTAGAACTACTTTATTGTGTCAAGTTTCAAGAAGCTAGCACAAACCATGTTTGATTTAGAGTTCGAACTGCATCTGTCAATATAGGAGAAAACAGAGTGAAAACTTAAAATTCAAACAGTTACTGCAAACGAATGCTTCAACCTAAAAGAAAGAAACTTGAACATCCACGATTTATTGGTGTACTGCTCATTACTTGAAATTATCATGAAGGTCGGAAAAAAAAATATGTTGAGATTTCAGGAGATGGTAGTATTTTGGCAGCCTAACAACGCCTTTCATTGAATGTGTCTTTCGTCATTCTCTGCTTAGGTCTACATCCAGAGGAAAGAAAAAATTAAAATAGAATGTAGAACTACTTTACAGTTTCAAGTTTCAAGAAGCTAGCACAAACCCTGTTTGATTTAGAGTTCGAACTACATTTGTCAATATAGGAGAAAACAGAGTGAAACCTAAAAATTCAAACTGTTACTCCAAAAGAATGCTTCAATCTAGGAGAACTAAACTTTGGCATCCAAGTGAGATTGGTGTACTGATCATTACTTGAAAGTATCTTGAAGATTGGATGAAAAAATATATGTTGAGATTTCAGGAGACTCTAGTGTGTTGGAAGTTTGGCAACCCCTTTCAGTATTAGTGTTATTCGCCAGTCCTAGCTTTAGGATACAAGAGGAAACAAACCTTAGAGATAGAACGTAGAACTACTTTATTGGGTCAAGTTTCAAGAAGCTAGCACAAACCGTGTTTGATTTAGAGTTCTAACTGCATCTGTCAATATAGGAGAAAACAGAGTGAAACCTATAATTTCTAACTGTTCCTGCAAACGAATGCTACAACCTAGAAGAAGAAAACTTGGGCATCCACGTTTGATTGGTGTACTGATCAATACTTAAAAGAATCATGAAGATTGGATGAAAAAATATATGTTGAGATTTCAGGAGACGGTAGTTTTTTGGAAGCTTAACAACGCCTTTCATTGAAAGTGTTATTCGCCAGTCTCTGCTTATGGCTACATCAAGAGGAAACAAACCTTAGAGATAGAACGTAGAACTACTTTATTGTGTCAAGTTTCAAGAAGCTAGCACAAACCATGTTTGATTTAGAGTTCGAACTGCATCTGTCAATATAGGAGAAAACAGAGTGAAAACTATAAATTCAAACTGTTACTGCAAACGAATGCTTCAACCTAGGAGAACGAAACTTGAACATCCACGCTTTATTGGTGTTCTGCTCATTACTTGAAATTATCATGAAGGTCGGAAAAAAATATGTTGAGATTTCAGGAGACTGTAGTATTTTGGCAGCCTAACAACGCCTTTCATTGAATGTGTCTTTCATCAGACTCTGCTTAGGTCTACATCCAGAGGAAACAAAAAATAAGAATAGAATGTAGAACTACTTTATGTTTCAAGTTTCAAGAAGCTAGCACAAACCGTGTTTGATTTAGAGTTCGAACTACATTTGTCAATATAGGAGAAAACAGAGTGAAACCTAAAAGTTCACACTGTTACTCCAAAAGAATGCTTCAATCTAGGAGAACTAATTTTGGCATCCAGTTGGGATTGGTGTACTGATCATTACTTGAAAGTATCATGAAGATTGGATGAAAAAATATATGTTGAGATTTCAGGAGACTCTAGTGTGTTGGAAGTTTGGCAACCCCTTTCAGTATAAGTGTTATTCGCCAGTCCCAGCTTTAGGATACAAGAGGAAACAAACCTTAGAGATAGAACGTAGAACTACTTTATTGTGTCAAGTTTCAAGAAGCTAGCACAAACCATGTTTGATTTAGAGTTCGAACTGCATCTTTCAATATAGGAGAAAACAGAGTGAAAACTAAAAATTCAAACTGTAACTGCAAACGAATACTTCAACCTAGGAGAACGAAACTTGAACATCCACGTTTTATTGGTGTACTGCTGATTACTTGAAATTATCATGAAGGTCGGAAAAAAAATATGTTGAGATTTCAGGAGACTGTAGTATTTTGGCAGCCTAACAACGCCTTTCATTGAATGTGTCTTTCATCAGTCTCTTCTTAGGTCTCAATCCAGAGGAAACAAAAAATAAAAATAGAATGTAGATCTACTTTACTGTTTCAAGTTTCAAGAAGCTAGCACAAACCCTGTTTGATTTAGAGTTCGAACTACATTTGTCAATATAGGAGAAAACAGAGTGAAACCTAAAAATTCAAACTGTTACTCCAAAAGAATGCTTCAATCTCGGAGAACTAAATTTTGGCATCCTAGTGGGATTGGTGTACTGATCATTACTTGAAAGTATCATGAAGATTGGATGAAAAAATATATGTTGAGATTTCAGGAGACTCTAGTGTGTTGGAAGTTTGGCAACCCCTTTCAGTATAAGTGTTATTCGCCAGTCCCAGCTTTAGGATACAAGAGGAAACAAACCTTAGTGATAGAACGTAGAAGTACTTTATTGTGTCAAGTTTCAAGAAGCTAGCACAAACCGTGTTTGATTTAGAGTTCTAACTGCATCTGTCAATATAGGAGAAAACAGAGTGAAACCTATAATTTCTAACTGTTCCTGCAAACGAATGCTACAACCTAGAAGAACAAAACTTGGGCATCCACGTTCGATTGGTGTACTGATCAATACTTGAAAGAATCATGAATATTGGATGAAAAAATGTATGTTGAGATTTCAGGAGACTGTAGTTTTTTTAAGCTTAAGAACGCCTTTCATTGAAAGTGTTATTCGCCAGTCTCTGCTTAAGGCTACATCAAGAGGTAACAAACCTTAGAGATAGAACGTAGAACTACCTTATTGTGTCAAGTTTCAAGAAGCTAGCACAAACCATGTTTGATTTAGAGTTCGAACTGCATCTGTCAATATAGGAGAAAACAGAGTGAAAACTAAAAATTCAAACTGCTACTGCAAACGAATGCTTCAACCTAGGAGAACTGAACTTGAACATCCACGTTTTATTGGTGTACTGCTCATTAGTTCAAATTATCATGAAGGTCGGAAAAAAAATATGTTGAGATTTCAGGAGCCTGTTCTATTTTGGCAGCCTAACAACGCCTTTCATTGAATGTGTCTTTCGTCAGTCTCTGCTTAGGTCTACATCCAGAGGAAACAAAAAGTAAAAATAGAATGTAGAACTACTTTACTGTTTCAAGTTTCAAGAAGCTAGCACAAACCGTGTTTGATTTAGAGTTCGAACTACATTTGTCAATATAGGAGAAAACAGAGTGAAACCTAAAAATTCAAACTGTTACTCCAAAAGAATGCTTCAATCGAGGAGAACTAACTTTGGCATCCAAGTGGGATTGGTGTACTTATCATTACTTGAAAGTATCATGAAGATTGGATGAAAAAATATATGTTGAGATTTCACGAGACTCTAGTGTGTTGGAAGTTTTGCAACCCCTTTCAGTATAAGTGTTATTCGCCAGTCCCAGCTTTAGGATACAAGAGGAAAGAAGCCTTAGAGATAGAACGTAGAACTACTTTATTGTGTCAAGTTTCAAGAAGCTAGCACAAACCGTGTTTGATTTAGAGTTCTAACTGCATCTGTCAATATAGGAGAAAACAGAGTGAAACCTATAATTTCTAACTGTTCCTGCAAACGAATGCTACAATCTAGAAGAACAAAACTTGGGCATCCACGTTTGATTGGTGTACTGATCAATACTTGAAAGAATCATGAAGATTGGATGAAAAAATATATGTTGAGATTTCAGGAGACGGTAGTTTTTTGGAAGCTTAACAACGCCTTTCATTGAAAGTGTTATTCGCCAGTCTCTGCTTAAGGCTACATCAAGAGGAAACAAACCTTAGAGATAGAACATAGAACTACTTTATTGTGTCAAGTTTCAAGAAGCTAGCACAAACCATGTTTGATTTAGAATTCGAACTGCATCTGTCAATATAGGAGAAAACAGAGTGAAAACTAAAAATTCAAACTGTTACTCCAAAAGAATGCTTCAATCTAGGAGAACTAAACTTTGGCATCCAAGTGGGATTGCTGTACTGATCATTACTTGAAAGTATCATGAAGATTGGATGAAAAAATATATGTTGAGATTTCAGGAGACGGTAGTTTTTTGGAAGCTTAACAACGCCTTTCATTGAAAGTGTTATTCGCCAGTCTCTGCTTAAGGCTACATGAAGAGGAAACAAACCTTATAGATAGAACGTAGAACTACTTTATTGTGTCAAGTTTCAAGAAGCTAGCACAAACCCTGTTTGATTTAGAGTTCGAACTGCATCTGTCAATATAGGAGAAAACAGAGTGAAAACTAAAAATTCAATCTGTTACTGCAAACGAATGCTTCAACCTAGGAGAACGGAACTTGAACATCCACGTTTTATTGGTGTACTGCTCATTACGTGAAATTATCATGAAGGTCGGAAAAAAAAATATGTTGAGATTTCAGGAGCCTGTAGTATTTTGGCAGCCTAACAACGCCTTTCATTGAATGTGTCTTTCATCAGTCTCTGCTTAGTTCTACATCCAGAGGAAACAAAAAATAAAAATAGAATGTAGAACTACTTTACTGTTTCAAGTTTCAAGAAGCTAGCACAAACCGTGTTTGATTTAGAGTTCGAACTACATTTGTCAATATAGGAGAAAATAGAGTGAAACCAAAAATTCAAACTGTTACTCCAAAAGAATGCTTCAATCTAGGAGAACTAAACTTTGGCATCCAAGTGGGATTGGTGTACTGATCATTACTTGAAAGTATCATGAAGATTGGATGAAAAAATATATGTTGAGATTTCAGGAGACTCTAGTGTGTTGGAAGTTTGGCAACCCCTTTCCGTATAAGTGTTATTCGCCAGTCCCAGCTTTAGGATACAAGAGGAAACAAACCTTAGAGATAGAACGTAGAACTACTTTATTGTGTCACGTTTCAAGAAGCTAGCACAAACCGTGTTTGATTTAGAGTTCTAACTGCATCTGTCAATATAGGAGAAAACAGAGTGAAACCTATAATTTCTAACTGTTCCTGCAAACGAATGCTACAACCTAGAAGAAGAAAACTTGGGCATCCACGTTTGATTGGTGTACTGATCAATACTTGAAAGAATCATGAAGATTGGATGAAAAAATATATGTTGAGATTTCAGGAGACGGTAGTTTTTTGGAAGCTTAACAACGCCTTTCATTGAAAGTGTTATTCGCCAGTCTCTGCTTATGGCTACATCAAGAGGAAACAAACCTTAGAGATAGAACGTAGAACTACTTTATTGTGTCAAGTTTCAAGAAGCTAGCACAAACCATGTTTGATTTAGAGTTCGAACTGCATCTGTCAATATAGGAGAAAACAGAGTGAAAACTATAAATTCAAACTGTTACTGCAAACGAATGCTTCAACCTAGGAGAACGAAACTTGAACATCCACGCTTTATTGGTGTTCTGCTCATTACTTGAAATTATCATGAAGGTCGGAAAAAAATATGTTGAGATTTCAGGAGACTGTAGTATTTTGGCAGCCTAACAACGCCTTTCATTGAATGTGTCTTTCATCAGACTCTGCTTAGGTCTACATCCAGAGGAAACAAAAAATAAGAATAGAATGTAGAACTACTTTATGTTTCAAGTTTCAAGAAGCTAGCACAAACCGTGTTTGATTTAGAGTTCGAACTACATTTGTCAATATAGGAGAAAACAGAGTGAAACCTAAAAGTTCACACTGTTACTCCAAAAGAATGCTTCAATCTAGGAGAACTAATTTTGGCATCCAGTTGGGATTGGTGTACTGATCATTACTTGAAAGTATCATGAAGATTGGATGAAAAAATATATGTTGAGATTTCAGGAGACTCTAGTGTGTTGGAAGTTTGGCAACCCCTTTCAGTATAAGTGTTATTCGCCAGTCCCTGCTTTAGGATACAAGAGGAAACAAACCTTAGAGATAGAACGTAGAACTACTTTATTGTGTCAAGTTTCAAGAAGCTAGCACAAACCATGTTTGATTTAGAGTTCGAACTGCATCTTTCAATATAGGAGAAAACAGAGTGAAAACTAAAAATTCAAACTGTAACTGCAAATGAATACTTCAACCTAGGAGAACGAAACTTGAACATCCACGTTTTATTGGTGTACTGCTGATTACTTGAAATTATCATGAAGGTCGGAAAAAAAATATGTTGAGATTTCAGGAGACTGTAGTATTTTGGCAGCCTAACAACGCCTTTCATTGAATGTGTCTTTCATCAGTCTCTTCTTAGGTCTCAATCCAGAGGAAACAAAAAATAAAAATAGAATGTAGATCTACTTTACTGTTTCAAGTTTCAAGAAGCTAGCACAAACCCTGTTTGATTTAGAGTTCGAACTACATTTGTCAATATAGGAGAAAACAGAGTGAAACCTAAAAATTCAAACTGTTACTCCAAAAGAATGCTTCAATCTCGGAGAACTAAATTTTGGCATCCTAGTGGGATTGGTGTACTGATCATTACTTGAAAGTATCATGAAGATTGGATGAAAAAATATATGTTGAGATTTCAGGAGACTCTAGTGTGTTGGAAGTTTGGCAACCCCTTTCAGTATAAGTGTTATTCGCCAGTCCCAGCTTTAGGATACAAGAGGAAACAAACCTTAGTGATAGAACGTAGAAGTACTTTATTGTGTCAAGTTTCAAGAAGCTAGCACAAACCGTGTTTGATTTAGAGTTCTAACTGCATCTGTCAATATAGGAGAAAACAGAGTGAAACCTATAATTTCTAACTGTTCCTGCAAACGAATGCTACAACCTAGAAGAACAAAACTTGGGCATCCACGTTCGATTGGTGTACTGATCAATACTTGAAAGAATCATGAATATTGGATGAAAAAATGTATGTTGAGATTTCAGGAGACTGTAGTTTTTTTAAGCTTAACAACGCCTTTCATTGAAAGTGTTATTCGCCAGTCTCTGCTTAAGGCTACATCAAGAGGTAACAAACCTTAGAGATAGAACGTAGAACTACCTTATTGTGTCAAGTTTCAAGAAGCTAGCACAAACCATGTTTGATTTAGAGTTCGAACTGCATCTGTCAATATAGGAGAAAACAGAGTGAAAACTAAAAATTCAAACTGCTACTGCAAACGAATGCTTCAACCTAGGAGAACTGAACTTGAACATCCACGTTTTATTGGTGTACTGCTCATTAGTTCAAATTATCATGAAGGTCGGAAAAAAAATATGTTGAGATTTCAGGAGCCTGTTCTATTTTGGCAGCCTAACAACGCCTTTCATTGAATGTGTCTTTCGTCAGTCTCTGCTTAGGTCTACATCCAGAGGAAACAAAAAGTAAAAATAGAATGTAGAACTACTTTACTGTTTCAAGTTTCAAGAAGCTAGCACAAACCGTGTTTGATTTAGAGTTCGAACTACATTTGTCAATATAGGAGAAAACAGAGTGAAACCTAAAAATTCAAACTGTTACTCCAAAAGAATGCTTCAATCGAGGAGAACTAACTTTGGCATCCAAGTGGGATTGGTGTACTTATCATTACTTGAAAGTATCATGAAGATTGGATGAAAAAATATATGTTGAGATTTCACGAGACTCTAGTGTGTTGGAAGTTTTGCAACCCCTTTCAGTATAAGTGTTATTCGCCAGTCCCAGCTTTAGGATACAAGAGGAAAGAAGCCTTAGAGATAGAACGTAGAACTACTTTATTGTGTCAAGTTTCAAGAAGCTAGCACAAACCGTGTTTGATTTAGAGTTCTAACTGCATCTGTCAATATAGGAGAAAACAGAGTGAAACCTATAATTTCTAACTGTTCCTGCAAACGAATGCTACAATCTAGAAGAACAAAACTTGGGCATCCACGTTTGATTGGTGTACTGATCAATACTTGAAAGAATCATGAAGATTGGATGAAAAAATATATGTTGAGATTTCAGGAGACGGTAGTTTTTTGGAAGCTTAACAACGCCTTTCATTGAAAGTGTTATTCGCCAGTCTCTGCTTAAGGCTACATCAAGAGGAAACAAACCTTAGAGATAGAACATAGAACTACTTTATTGTGTCAAGTTTCAAGAAGCTAGCACAAACCATGTTTGATTTAGAGTTCGAACTGCATCTGTCAATATAGGAGAAAACAGAGTGAAAACTAAAAATTCAAACTGTTACTCCAAAAGAATGCTTCAATCTAGGAGAACTAAACTTTGGCATCCAAGTGGGATTGCTGTACTGATCATTACTTGAAAGTATCATGAAGATTGGATGAAAAAATATATGTTGAGATTTCAGGAGACGGTAGTTTTTTGGAAGCTTAACAACGCCTTTCATTGAAAGTGTTATTCGCCAGTCTCTGCTTAAGGCTACATGAAGAGGAAACAAACCTTATAGATAGAACGTAGAACTACTTTATTGTGTCAAGTTTCAAGAAGCTAGCACAAACCCTGTTTGATTTAGAGTTCGAACTGCATCTGTCAATATAGGAGAAAACAGAGTGAAAACTAAAAATTCAATCTGTTACTGCAAACGAATGCTTCAACCTAGGAGAACGGAACTTGAACATCCACGTTTTATTGGTGTACTGCTCATTACGTGAAATTATCATGAAGGTCGGAAAAAAAAATATGTTGAGATTTCAGGAGCCTGTAGTATTTTGGCAGCCTAACAACGCCTTTCATTGAATGTGTCTTTCATCAGTCTCTGCTTAGTTCTACATCCAGAGGAAACAAAAAATAAAAATAGAATGTAGAACTACTTTACTGTTTCAAGTTTCAAGAAGCTAGCACAAACCGTGTTTGATTTAGAGTTCGAACTACATTTGTCAATATAGGAGAAAATAGAGTGAAACCAAAAATTCAAACTGTTACTCCAAAAGAATGCTTCAATCTAGGAGAACTAAACTTTGGCATCCAAGTGGGATTGGTGTACTGATCATTACTTGAAAGTATCATGAAGATTGGATGAAAAAATATATGTTGAGATTTCAGGAGACTCTAGTGTGTTGGAAGTTTGGCAACCCCTTTCCGTATAAGTGTTATTCGCCAGTCCCAGCTTTAGGATACAAGAGGAAACAAACCTTAGAGATAGAACGTAGAACTAGTTTATTGTGTCACGTTTCAAGAAGCTAGCACAAACCGTGTTTGATTTAGAGTTCTAACTGCATCTGTCAATATAGGAGAAAACAGAGTGAAACCTATAAATTCTAACTGTTCCTGCAAACGAATGCTACAACCTAGAAGAACAAAACTTGGGCATCCACGTTTGATTGGTGTACTGATCAATACTTGAAAGAATCATGAAGATTGGATGAAAAAATATATGTTGAGATTTCAGGAGACGGTAGTTTTTTGGAAGCTTAACAACGCCTTTCATTGAAAGTGTTATTCGCCAGTCTCTGCTTAAGGCTACATGAAGAGGAAACAAACCTTATAGATAGAACGTAGAACTACTTTATTGTGTCAAGTTTCAAGAAGCTAGCACAAACCATGTTTGATTAAGAGTTTGAACTGCATCTGTCAATATAGGAGAAAAGAGAGTGAAAACTAAAAATTCAAACTGTTACTGCAAACGAATGCTTCAACCTAGGAGAACGAAACTTGAACATCCACGTTTTATTGGTGTACTGCTCATTACTTGAAATGATCATGAAGTTCGGAAAAAAAAATATGTTGAGATTTCAGGAGACTGTAGTATTTTGGCAGCATAACAACGCCTTTCATTGAATGTGTCTTTCGTCAGTCTCTGCTTAGGTCTACATCAAGAGGAAACAAAAAATAAAAATAGAATGTAGAACTACTTTACTGTTTCAAGATTCAAGAAGCTAGCACAAACCGTGTTTGATTTAGAGTTCGAACTACATTTGTCAATATAGGAGAAAACAGAGTGAAACCTAAAAATTCAAACTGTTACTCCAAAAGAATGCTTCAATCTAGGAGAACTAAACTTTGGCATCCAAGGGGGATTGGTGTACTGATCATTACTTGAAAGTATCACGAAGATTGGATGAAAAAATATATGTTGAGATTTCAGGAGACTCTAGTGTGTTGGAAGTTTGGCAACCCCTTTCAGTATAAGTGTTATTCGCCAGTCCCAGCTTTAGGATACAAGAGGATACAAACCTTAGAGATAGAACGTAGAACTACTTTATTGTTTCAAGTTTCAAGAAGCTAGCACAAACCATGTTTGATTTAGAGTTCGAACTGCATCTGTCAATATAGGAGAAAACAGAGTGAAAACTAAAAATTCAAACTGTTACTGCAAACGAATGCTTCAACCTAGGAGAACGAAACTTGAACATCCACGTTTTATTTGTGTACTGCTGATTACTTGAAATTATCATGAAGGTCAGAAAAAAAAATATGTAGAGATTTCAGGAGACTGTAGTATTTTGGCAGCCTAAAAACGCCTTTGATTGAATGTGTCTTTCGTCAGTCTCTGCTTAGGTCTACATCCAGAGGAAACAAAAAATAAAAATAGAATGTAGAACTACTTTACTGTTTCAAGTTTCAAGAAGCTAGCACAAACCCTGTTTGATTTAGAATTCGAACTACATTTGTCAATATAGGTGAAAACAGAGTGAAACCTAAAAATTCAAACTGTTACTCCAAAAGAATGCTTCAATCTAGGAGAACTAAACTTTGGCATCCAAGTGGGATTGGTGTACTGATCATTACTTGAAAGTATCATGAAGATTGGATGAAAAAATATATGTTGAGATTTCACGAGACTCTAGTGTGTTGGAAGTTTGGCAACCCCTTTCAGTATAAGTGTTATTCGCCAGTCCCAGCTTTACGATACAAGACTAAACAAACCTTAGAGATAGAACGTAGAACTACTTTACTGTGTCAAGTTTCAAGAAGCTAGCACAAACCGTGTTTGATTTAGAGTCCTAACTGCCACTGTCAATATAGGAGAAAACAGAGTGAAACCTATAATTTCTAACTGTTCCTGCAAACGAATGCTACAACCTAGAAGAACAAAACTTGGGCATCCACGTTTGATTGGTATACTGATCAATACTTGAAAAAATCATGAAGATTGGATGAAAAAATATATGTTGAGATTTCAAAAGACGGTAGTTTTTTGGAAGCTTAACAACGTCTTTCATTGAAAGTGTATTCGCCAGTCTCTGCTTAAGGCTACATCAAGAGGAAACAAACCTTAGAGATAGAACGTAGAACTACTTTATTGTGTCAAGTTTCAAGAAGCTAGCACAAACCATGTTTGATTTAGAGTTCGAACTGCATCTGTCAATATAGGAGAAAACAGAGTGAAAACTAAAAATTCAAGCTGTTACTGCAAACGAATGCTTCAACCTAGGAGAACGAAACTTGAACATCCACGTTTTATTGGTGTACTGCTGATTATTGAAATTATCATGAAGGTCGGAAAAAAAATATGTAGAGATTTCAGGAGACTGTAGTATTTTGGCAGCCTAACAACGCCTTTCATTGAATGTGTCTTTCGTCAGTCTCTGCTCAGGTCTACATCCAGAGGAAACAAAAAATAAAAATAGAATGTAGAACTACTTTACTGTTTCAAGTTTCAAGAAGCTAGCACAAACGGTGTTTGATTTAGAGTTCGAACTACACTTGTCAATATAGGAGAAAACAGAGTGAAACCTAAAAATTCAAACTGTTACTCCAAAAGAATGATTCACTCTAGGAGAACTAAACTTTGGCATCCAAGTGGGATTGGTGTACTGATCATTACTTGAAAGTATCATGAAGATTGGATGAAAAAATATATGTTGAGATTTCAGGAGACTCTAGTGTGTTGGATGTTTGGCAACCCCTTTCAGTATAAGTGTTATTCGCCTGTCCCAGCTTTAGGATACAAGAGGAAACAAACCTTAGAGATAGAACGTAGAACTACTTTACTGTGTCAAGTTTCAAGAAGCTAGCACAAACCGTGTTTGATTTAGAGTTCTAACTGCATCTGTCAATATAGGAGAAAACAGAGTGAAACCTATAATTTCTAACTGTTCCTGCAAATGAATGCTACAACCTAGAAGAACAAAACTTGGGCATCCACGTTTGATTGGTGTACTGATCAATACTTGAAAGAATCATGAAGATAGGATGAAAAAATGTATGTTGAGATTTCAGGAGACGGTAGTTTTTTGGAAGCTTAACAAGGCCTTTCATTGAAAGTGTTATTCGCCAGTCTCTGCTTAAGGCTACATCAAGAGGAAACAAACCTTATAGATAGAACGTAGAACTACTTTATTGTGTCAAGTTTCAAGAAGCTAGCACAAACCATATTTGATTTAGAGTTTGAACTGCATCTGTCAATATAGGAGAAAACAGAGTGAAAACTAAAAATTCAAACTGTTACTGCAAAAGAATGCTTCAACCTAGGAGAACGAAACTTGAACATCCACGTTTTATTGGTGTACTGGTCATTACTTGAACTGATCATGAAGGTCGGAAAAAAAATATGTTGAGATTTCAGTAGACTGTAGTATTTTGGCAGCCTAACAACGCCTTTCATTGAATATGTCTTTCCTCAGTCTCTGCTTAGGTCTACATCCAGAGGAAACAAAAAATAAAAATAGAATGTAGAACTACTTTACTGTTTCAAGTTTCAAGAAGCTAGCACAAACGCTGTTTGATTTAGAGTTCGAACTATATTTGTCAATATAGGAGAAAACAGAGTGAAACCTAACAATTCAAACTGTTACTCCAAAATAATGCTTCAATCTAGGAGAACTAAACTTTGGCATCCAAGTGGGATTGGTGTACTGATCATTACTTGAAAGTATCATGAAGATTGGATGAAAAAATATATGTTGAGATTTCAGGAGACTCTAGTGTGTTGGAAGTTTGGCAACCCCTTTCAGTATAAGTGTTATTCGCCAGTCCCAGCTTTAGGATACAAGAGGAAACAAACCTTAGAGATAGAACGTAGAACTACTTTATTGTGTCAAGTTTCAAGAAGCTAGCACAAACCGTGTTTGATTTAGAGTTCTAACTGCATCTGTCAATATAGGAGAAAACAGAGTGAAACCTATAATTTCTAACTGTTCCTGCAAACGAATGCTACAACCTAGAAGAACAAAACTTGGGCATCCACGTTTGATTGGTGTACTGATCAATACTTGAAAGAATCATGAAGATTGGATGAAAAAATGTATGTTGAGATTTCAGGAGACGGTAGTTTTTTGGAAGCTTAACAAGGCCTTTCATTGAAAGTGTTATTCGCCAGTCTCTGCTTAAGGCTACATCAAGAGGAAACAAACATTAGAGATAGAACGTAGAACTACTTTATTGTGTCAAGTTTCAAGAAGCTAGCACAAACCATGTTTGATTTAGAGTTCGAACTGCATCTGTCAATATAGGAGAAAACAGAGTGAAAACTAAAAATTCAACTGTTACTGCAAACGAATGCTTCAACCTAGGAGAACGGAACTTGAACATCCACGTTTTATTGGTGTACTGCTCATTACTTGAAATTATCATGAAGTTCGGAAAAAAAAATATGTTGAGATTTCAGGAGCTTGTAGTATTTTGGCAGCCTAACAATGCCTTTCATTGAATGTGTCTTTCGTCACTCTCTGCTTAGGTCTACATCCAGAGGAAACAAAAAATAAAAATAGAATGTAGAACTACTTTACTGTTTCAAGTTTCAAGAAGCTAGCACAAACCGTGTTTGATTTAGAGTTCGAACTACATTTGTCAATATAGGAGAAAACAGAGTGAAACCTAAAAATTCAAACTGTTACTCCAAAAGAATGCTTCAATCTAGGAGAACTAAACTTTGGCATCCAAGTGGGATTGGTGTACTGATCATTACTTGAAAGTATCATGAAGATTGGATGAAAAAATATATGTTGAGATTTCACGAGACTCTAGTGTGTTGGAAGTTTGGCAACCCCTTTCAGTATAAGTGTTATTCGCCAGTCCCAGCTTTAGGATACAAGAGGAAACAAACCTTAGAGATAGAACGTAGAACTACTTTATTGTGTCAAGTTTCAAGAAGCTAGCACAAACCCTGTTTGATTTAGAGTTCGAACTACATTTGTCAATATAGGAGAAAACAGAGTGAAACCTAAAAATTCAAACTGTTACTCCAAAAGAATGCTTCAATCTAGGAGAACTAAACTTTGGCATCCAAGTGGGATTGGTGTACTGATCATTACTTGAAAGTATCATGAAGATTGGATGAAAAAATATATGTTGAGATTTCACGAGACTCTAGTGTGTTGGAAGTTTGGCAACGCCTTTCAGTATTAGTGTTATTCGCCAGTCCCAGCTTTAGGATACAAGAGGAAACAAACCTTAGAGATAGAACGTAGAACTACTTTATTGTGTCAAGTTTCAAGAAGCTAGCACAAACCCTGTTTGATTTAGAGTTCGAACTACATTTGTCAATATAGGAGAAAACAGAGTGAAACCTAAAAATTCAAACTGTTACTCCAAAAGAATGCTTCAATCTAGGAGAACTAAACTTTGGCATCCAAGTGGGATTGGTGTACTGATCATTACTTGAAAGTATCATGAAGATTGGATGAAAAAATATATGTTGAGATTTCACGAGACTCTAGTGTGTTGGAAGTTTGGCAACCCCTTTCAGTATTAGTGTTATTCGCCAGTCCCAGCTTTAGGATACAAGAGGAAACAAACCTTAGAGATAGAACGTAGAACTACTTTATTGTATCAAGTTTCAAGAAGCTAGCACAAACCGTGTTTGATTTAGAGTTCTAACTGCATCTGTCAATATAGGAGAAAACAGAGTGAAACTTATAATTTCTAACTGTTCCTGCAAACGAATGCTACAACCTAGAAGAACAAAACTTGGGCATCCACGTTTGATTGGTGTACTGATCAATACTTGAAAGAATCATGAAGATTGGATGAAAAAATATATGTTGAGATTTCAGGAGACGGTAGTTTTTTGGAAGCTTAACAACGCCTTTCATTGAAAGTGTTATTCGCCAGTCTCTGCTTAAGGCTACATCAAGAGGAAACAAACCTTAGTGATAGAACGTAGAACTACTTTATTGTGTCAAGTTTCAAGAAGTTAGCACAAACCATGTTTGATTTAGAGTTCGAACTGCATCTGTCAATATAGGAGAAAACAGAGTGAAAACTAAAAATTCAAGCTGTTACTGCAAACGAATGCTTCAAACTAGGAAAACGAAACTTGAACATCCACGTTTAATTGGTGTACTGCTGATTACTTGAAATAATCATGAATTTCGGAAAAAAAAAATATGTAGAGATTTCAGGAGACTGTAGTATTTTGGCAGCCTAACAACGCCTTTCATTGAATGTTTCTTTCGTCAGTCTCTGCTTAGGTCTACATCCAGAGGAAACAAAAAATATAAATAGAATGTAGAACTACTTTACTGTTTCAAGTTTCAAGAAGCTAGCACAAACCGTGTTTGATTTAGAGTTCGAACTACATTTGTCAATATAGGAGAAAACAGAGTGAAACCTAAAAATTCAAACTGTTACTCCAAAAGAATGCTTCAATCTAGGAGAACTAAACTTTGGCATCCAAGTGGGATTGGTGTACTGATCATTACTTGAAAGTATCATGAAGTTTGGATGAAAATATATATTTTGAGATTTCAGGAGACTCTAGTGTGTTGGAAGATTGGCAACCCCTTTCAGTATACGTGTTATTCGCCAGTCCCAGCTTTAGGATACAAGAGGAAACAAACCTTAGAGATAGAACGTAGAACTACTTTATTGTGTCAAGTCAAGAAGCTAGCACAAACCGTGTTTGATTTAGAGTTCTAACTGCATCTGTCAATATAGGAGAAATCACAGTGAAACCTATAATTTCTAACTGTTCCTGCAAACGAATGCTACAACCTAGAAGAACAAAACTTGGGCATCCACGTTTGATTGGTGTACTGATCAATACGTGAAAGAATCATGAAGATTGGATGAAAAAATATATGTTGAGATTTCAGGAGATGGTAGTTTTTTGGAAGCTTAACAAGGCCTTTCATTGAAAGTGTTATTCGCCAGTCTCTGCTTAAGGCTACATCAAGAGGAAACAAACCTTAGAGATAGAACGTAGAACTACTTTATTGTATCAAGTTTCAAGAAGCTAGCACAAACCATGTTTGATTTAGAATTTGAACTGCATCTGTCAATATAGGAGAAAACAGAGTGAAAACTAAAAATTCAATCTGTTACTGCAAACGAATGCTTCAACCTAGGAGAACAAAACTTGAAAATCCACGTTTTATTGGTGTACTGCTGATTACTTGAAATTATCATGAAGGTCGGAAAAAAAAATATGTAGAGATTTCAGGAGACTGTAGTATTTTGGCAGCCTAACAACGCCTTTCATTGATGTGTCTTTCGTCAGTCTCTGCTTAGGTCTACATCCAGAGGAAACAAAAAATAAAAATAGAATGTAGAACTACTTTACTGTTTCAAGTTTCAAGAAGCTAGCACAAACCGTGTTTGATTTAGAGTTCGAACTACATTTATCAATATAGGAGAAAACAGAGTGAAACCTAAAAATTCAAACTGTTACTCCAAAAGAATGCTTCAATCTAGGAGAACTAAACTTTGGCATCCAAGTGGGATTGGTGTACTGATCATTATTGAAAGTATCATGAAGATTGGATGGAAAAAATATATGTTGAGATTTCAGGAGACTCTAGTGTGTTGGAAGTTTGGCAACCCCTTTCAGGATACGTGTTATTCGCCAGTCCCAGCTTTAGGATACAAGAGGAAACAAACCTTAGAGATAGAACGTAGAACTACTTTATTGTGTCAAGTTTCAAGAAGCTAGCACAAACCGTGTTTGATTTAGAGTTCTAACTGCATCTGTCAATATAGAAGAAAACAGAGTGAAACCTATAATTTCTAACTGTTCCTGCAAACGAATGCTACAACCTAGAAGAACAAAACTTGGGCATCCACGTTTGATTGGTGTACTGATCAATACTTGAACGAATCATGAAGATTGGATGAAAAAATGTATGTTGAGATTTCAGGAAACGATAGTTTTTTGGAAGCTTAACAAGGCCTTTCATTGAAAGTGTTATTCGCCATTCTCTTCTTAAGGCTACATCAAGAGGAAACAAACCTTAGAGATAGAACGTAGAACTACTTTATTGTGTCAAGTTTCAAGAAGCTAGCACAAACCATGTTTGTTTTAGAGTTTGAATTGCATCTATCAATATAGGAGAAAACAGAGTGAAAACTAAAAATTCAAACTGTTACTGCAAACGAATGCTTCAACCTAGGAGAACGAAACTTGAACATCCACGTTTTATTGGTGTACTGCTCATTACTTGAAATTATCATGAAGGTCGGAAAAAAAATATGTTGAGATTTCAGGAGACTGTAGTATTTTGGCAGCCTAACAACGCCTTTCATTGAATATGTCTTTCCTCAGTCTCTGCTTAGGTCTACATCCAGAGGAAACAAAAAATAAAAATAGAATGTAGAACTACTTTACTGTTTCAAGTTTCAAGAAGCTAGCACAAACCCTGTTTGATTTAGAGTTCGAACTATATTTGTCAATATAGGAGAAAACAGAGTGAAACCTAACAATTCAAACTGTTACTCCAAAAGAATGCTTCAATCTAGGAGAACTAAACTTTGGCATCCAAGTGGGATTGGTGTACTGATCATTACTTGAACGTATCATGAAGATTGGATGAAAAAATATATGTTGAGATTTCAGGAGACTCTAGTGTGTTGGAAGTTTGGCAACCCCTTTCAGTATAAGTGTTATTCGCCAGTCCCAGCTTTAGGATACAAGAGGAAACAAACCTTAGAGATAGAACATAGAACTACTTTATTGTGTCAAGTTTCAAGAAGCTAGCACAAACCGTGTTTGATTTAGAGTTCTAACTGCATCTGTCAATATAGGAGGAAACAGAGTGAAACCTATAATTTCTAACATTTCCTGCAAATGAATGCTACAACCTAGAAGAAAAAAACTTGGGCACCCACGTTTGATTGGTGTACTGATCAATACTTGAAAGAATCATGAAGATTGAATGAAAAAATGTATGTTGAGATTTCAGGAGACGGTCGTTTTTTGGAAGCTTAACAACGCCTTTCATTGAAAGTGTTATTCGCCAGTCTCTGCTTAAGGCTACATCAAGAGGAAACAAACCTTAGAGATAGAACATAGAACTACTTATTGTGTCAAGTTTCAAGAAGTTGGCACAAACCATGTTTGATTTAGAGTCGAACTGCAACTGTCAATATAGGAGAAAAGAGAGTGAAAACTAAAAATTCAAACTGTTACTGCAAACGAATGCTTCAACCTAGGAGAACGGAACTTGAACATCCATGTTTTATTGGTGTACTGCTCATTACTAGAAATTATCATGAAGGTTGGAAAAAAAAATATGTTGAGATTTCAGGAGCCTATAGTATTTTGGCAGCCTAACAACGCCTTTCATTGAATGTGTCTTTTGTCAGTCTCTGCTTAGGTCTACATCCAGAGGAAACAAAAAGTAAAAATAGAATGTAGAACTACTTTACTGTTTCAAGATTCAAGAAGCTAGCACAAACCGTGTTTGATTTAGAGTTCGAACTACATTTGTCAAAATAGGAGAAAACAGAGTGAAACTTAAAAATTCAAACTGTTACTCCAAAAGAATGCTTCAATCTAGGAGAACTAAACGTTGGCATCCAAGTGGGATTGGTGTACTGATCATTACTTGAAAGTATCATGAAGATTGGATGAAAAAATATATGTTGAGATTTCAGGAGACTCTAGTGTGTTGGAAGTTTGGCAACCCCTATCAGTATAAGTGTTATTTGCCAGTCCCAGCTTTAGGATACAAGAGGAAACAAACCTTAGAGATAGAACGTAGAACTACTTTATTGTGTCAAGTTTCAAGAAGCTAGCACAAACCGTGTTTGATTTAGAGTTCTAACTGCATCTGTCAATATAGGAGAAAACAGAGTGAAACCTATAATTTCTAACTGTTCCTGCAAACGAATGCTACAACCTAGAAGAACAAAACTTGGGCATCCACGTTTGATTGGTGTACTGATCAATACTTGAAAGAATCATGAAGATTGGATGAAAAAATGTATGGTGAGATTTCAGGAGACGGTAGTTTTTGGGAAGCTTAACAACGCCTTTCATTGAAAGTGTTATTCGCCAGTCTCTGCTTAAGGCTACATCAAGAGGAAACAAACCTTAGAGATAGAACGTAGAACTACTTTATTGTGTCAAGTTTCAAGAAGCTAGCACAAACCATGTTTGATTTAGAGTTCAAACTGCATCTGTCAATATAGGAGAAAACAGAGTGAAAACTAAAAATTCAAACTGTTACTGCAAACGAATGCTTCAACCTAGGAGAACGGAACTTGAACATCCACGTTTTATTGGTGTACTGCTCATTATTTGAAATAATCATGAAGGTTGGAAAAAAAAATATGTTGAGATTTCAGGAGCCTGTAGTATTTTGGCAGCCTAACAACGCCTTTCATTGAATGTGTCTTTTGTCAGTCTCTGCTTAGGTCTACATCCAGAGGAAACAAAAAGTAAAAAGAGAATGTAGAACTACTTTACTGTTTCAAGTTTCAAGAAGCTAGCACAAACCGTGTTTGATTTAGAGTTCGAACTACATTTATCAATATAGGAGAAAACAGAGTGAAACCTAAAAATTCAAACTCTTACTCCAAAAGAATGCTTCAATCTAGGAGAACTAAACTTTGGCATCCAAGTGGGATTGGTGTACTGATCATTACTTGAACGTATCATGAAGATTGGATGAAAAAATATATGTTGACATTTCAGGAGACTCTAGTGTGTTGGAAGTTTGGCAACCCCTTTCAGTATAAGTGTTATTCGCCAGTCCCAGCTTTAGGATACAAGAGGAAACAAACCTTAGAGATAGAACGTAGAACTACTTTATTGTGTCAAGTTTCAAGAAGCTAGCACAAACCGTGTTTGATTTAGAGTTCTAACTGCATCTGTCAATATAGGAGAAAACAGAGTGAAACCTATAATTTCTAACTATTCCTGCAAACGAATGCTACAACCTAGAAGAAAAAACTTGGGCACCCACGTTTGATTGGTGTACTGATCAATACTTGAAAGAATCATGAAGATTGAATGAAAAAATGTATGTTGAGATTTCAGGACACGGTCGTTTTTTGGAAGCTTAACAACGCCTTTTATTGAAAGTGTTATTCGCCAGTCTCTGCTTAAGGCTACATCAAGGGGAAACAAACCTTAGAGATAGAACATAGAACTAATTTATTGTGTCAAGTTTCAAGAAGCTAGCACAAACCATGTTTGATTTAGAGTCGAACTGCATCTGTCAATATAGGAGAAAACAGAGTGAAAACTAAAAATTCAAACTGTTACTGCAAACGAATGCTTCAACCTAGGAGAACGGAACTTGAACATCCACGTTTTATTGGTGTACTGCTCATTACTTGAAATTATCATGAAGGTTGGAAAAAAAAATATGTTGAGATTTCAGGAGCCTGTAGTATTTTGGCAGCCTAACAACGCCTTTCATTGAATGTGTCTTTTGTCAGTCTCTGATTAGGTCTACATCCAGAGGAAACAAAAAGTAAAAATAGAATGTAGAACTACTTTACTGTTTCAAGTTTCAAGAAGCTAGCACAAACCGTGTTTGATTTAGAGTTCGAACTACATTTGTCAATATAGGAGAAAACAGAGTGAAACCTAAAAATTCAAACTGGTACTCCAAAAGAATTCTTCAATCTAGGAGAACTAAACTTTGGCATCCAAGTGGGATTGGTGTACTGATCATTACTTGAACGTATCATGAAGATTGGATGAAAAAATATATGTTGAGATTTCAGGAGACTCTAGTGTGTTGGAAGTTTGGCAACCCCTTTCAGTATAAGTGTTATTCGCCAGTCCCAGCTTTAGGATACAAGAGGAAACAAACCTTAGAGATAGAACGTAGAACTACTTTATTGTGTCAAGTTTCAAGAAGCTAGCACAAACCGTGTTTGATTTAGAGTTCTAACTGCATCTGTCAATATAGGAGAAAACAGAGTGAAACCTATAATTTCTAACTGTTCCTGCAAACGAATGCTACAACCTAGAAGAACAAAACTTGGGCACCCACGTTTGATTGGTGTACTGATCAATACTTGAAAGAATCATGAATATTGAATGAAAAAATGTATGTTGAGATTTCAGGAGACGGTCGTTTTTTGGAAGCATAACAACGCCTTTCATTGAAAGTGTTATTCGCCAGTCTCTGCTTAAGGCTACATCAAGAGGAAACAAACCTTAGAGATAGAACATAGAACTACTTTATTGTGTCAAGTTTCAAGAAGCTAGCACAAACCATGTTTGATTTAGAGTCGAACTGCATCTGTCAATATAGGAGAAAAAAGAGTGAAAACTAAAAATTCAAACTGTTACTGCAAACGAATGCTTCAACCTAGGAGAACGAAACTTGAACATCCACGTTTTATTGGTGTACTGCTCATTACTTGAAATTATCATGAAGGTTGGAAAAAAAATATGTTGAGATTTCAGGAGCCTGTAGTATTTTGGCAGCCTAACAACGCCTTTCATTGAATGTGTCTTTCGTCAGTCTCTGCTTAGGTCTACATCCACAGGAAACAAAAAATAAAAATAGAATGTAGAACTACTTTACTGTTTCAAGTTCAAGAAGCTAGCACAAACCGTGTTTGATTTAGAGTTCAAACTACATTTGTCAAATTAGGAGAAAACAGAGTGAAACCTAAAAATTCAAACTGTTACTCCAAAAGAATGCTTCAATCTAGGAGAACTAAACTTTGGCATCCAAGTGGGATTGGTGTACTGATCATTACTTGAAAGTATCATGAAGATTGGATGAAAAAATATATTTTGAGATTTCAGGAGACTCTAGTGTGTTGGAAGTTTGGCAACCCCTTTCAGTATAAGTGTTATTCGCCAGTCCCAGCTTTAGGATACAAGAGGAAACAAACCTTAGAGATAGAACGTAGAACTACTTTATTGTGTCAAGTTTCAAGAAGCTAGCACAAACCGTGTTTGATTTAGAGTTCTAACTGCATCTGTCAATATAGGAGAAAACAGAGTGAAACCTATAATTTCTAACTGTTCCTGCAAACGAATGCTACAACCTAGAAGAACAAAACTTGGGCATCCACGTTTGATTGGTGTACTGATCAATACTTGAAAGAATCATGAAGATTGGATGAAAAAATATATGTTGAGATTTCAGGAGACCGTAGTTTTTTGGAAGCTTAACAACGCCTTTCATTGAAAGTGTTATTCGCCAGTCTCTGCTTAAGGCGACATCAAGAGGAAACAAACCTTAGAGATAGAACGTAGAACTACTTTATTGTGTCAATTTTCAAGAAGCTAGCACAAACCATGTTTGATTTGGAGTTCGAACTGCATCTGTCAATATAGGAGAAAACAGAGTGAAAACTAAAAATTCAAGCTGTTACTGCAAACGAATGCTTCAACCAAGGAGAACGAAACTTGAACATCCACGTTTTATTGGTGTACTGCTCATTACTTGAAATTATCATGAAGGTCGGAAAAAAAAATATGTTGAGATTTCAGGAGACTGTAGTATTTTGGCAGCCTAACAACGCCTTTCATTGAATGTGTCTTTCGTCAGTCTCTGCTTAGTTCTACATCCAGAGGAAACAAAAAATAAAAATAGAATGTAGAACTACTTTACTGTTTCAAGTTTCAAGAAGCTATCACAAACCCTGTTTGATTTAGAGTTCGAACTACATTTGTCAATATAGGAGAAAACAGAGTGAAACCTAAAAATTCAAACTGTTACTCCAAAAGAATGCTTCAATCTAGGAGAACTAAACTTTGGCATCCAAGTGGGATTGGTGTACTGATCATTACTTGAAAGTATCATGAAGATTGGATGAAAAAATATATGTTGAGATTTCAGGAGACTCTAGTGTGTTGGAAGTTTGGCAACCCCTTTCAGTATAAGTGTTATTCGCCAGTCCCAGCTTTAGGATACAAGAGGAAACAAACCTTAGAGATAGATCGTAGAACTACTTTATTGTGTCAAGATTCAAGAAGCTAGCACAAACCTTGTTTGATTTAGAGTTCTAACTGCATCTGTCAATATAGGAGAAAACAGAGTGAAACCTATAATTTCTAACTGTTCCTGCAAACGAATGCTACAACCTAGAAGAACAAAACTTGGGCATCCACGTTTGATTGGTGTACTGATCAATACTTGAAAGAATCATGAAGATTGGATGAAAAAATATATGTTGAGATTTCAGGAGACGGTAGTTTTTTGGAAGCTTAACAACGCCTTTCATTGAAAGTGTTATTCGCCAGTCTCTGCTTAAGTCTACATCAAGAGGAAACAAACCTTAGCGATAGAACGTAGAACTACTTTATTGTGTCAAGTTTCAAGAAGCTAGCACAAACCATGCTTGATTTGGAGTTCGAACTGCATCTGTCAATATAGAAGAAAACAGAGTGAAAACTAAAAATTCAAACTGTTACTGCAAACGAATGCTTCAACCTAGGAGAACGAAACTTGAACATCCACGTTTTATTGGTGTACTGCTCATTACTTGAAATTATCATGAAGGTCGGAAAAAAAAATATGTTGAGATTTCAGGAGACTGTAGTATTTTGGCAGCCTAACAACGCCTTTCATTGAATGTGTCTTTCGTCAGTCTCTGCTTAGTTCTACATCCAGAGGAAACAAAAAATAAAAATAGAATGTAGAACTACTTTACTGTTTCAAGTTTCAAGAAGCTATCACAAACCCTGTTTGATTTAGAGTTCGAACTACATTTGTCAATATAGGAGAAAACAGAGTGAAACCTAAAAATTCAAACTGTTACTCCAAAAGAATGCTTCAATCTAGGAGAAGTAAACTTTGGCATCCAAGTGCGATTGGTGTACTGATCATTACTTGAAAGTATCATGAAGATTGGATGAAAAAATATATGTTGAGATTTCAGGAGACTCTAGTGTGTTGGAAGTTTGGCAACCCTTTCAGTATAAGTGTTATTCGCCAGTCCCAGCTTTAGGATACAAGAGGAAACAAACCTTAGAGATAGAACGTAGAACTACTTTATTTTGTCAAGATTCAAGAAGCTAGCACAAACCGTGTTTGATTTAGAGTTCTAACTGCATCTGTCAATATAGGAGAAAACAGAGTGAAACCTATAATTTCTAACTGTTCCTGCAAACGAATGCTACAACCTAGAAGAACAAAACTTGGGCATCCACGTTTGATTGGTGTACTGATCAATACTTGAAAGAATCATGAAGATTGGATGAAAAAATATATGTTGAGATTTCAGGAGACGGTAGTTTTTTGGAAGCTTAACAACGCCTTTCATTGAAAGTGTTATTCGCCAGTCTCTGCTTAAGGCGACATCAAGAGGAAACAAACCTTAGAGATAGAACGTAGAACTACTTTATTGTGTCAATTTTCAAGAAGCTAGCACAAACCATGCTTGATTTGGAGTTCGAACTGCATCTGTCAATATAGGAGAAAACAGAGTGAAAACTAAAAATTCAAACTGTTACTGCAAACGAATGCTTCAACCAAGGAGAACGAAACTTGAACATCCACGTTTTATTGGTGTACTGCTCATTACTTGAAATTATCATGAAGGTCGGAAAAAAAAATATGTTGAGATTTCAGGAGACTGTAGTATTTTGGCAGCCTAACAACGCCTTTCATTGAATGTGTCTTTCGTCAGTCTCTGCTTAGTTCTACATCCAGAGGAAACAAAAAATAAAAATAGAATGTAGAACTACTTTACTGTTTCAAGTTTCAAGAAGCTATCACAAACCCTGTTTGATTTAGAGTTCGAACTACATTTGTCAATATAGGAGAAAACAGAGTGAAACCTAAAAATTCAAACTGTTACTCCAAAAGAATGCTTCAATCTAGGAGAACTAAACTTTGGCATCCAAGTGCGATTGGTGTACTGATCATTACTTGAAAGTATCATGAAGATTGGATGAAAAAATATATGTTGAGATTTCAGGAGACTCTAGTGTGTTGGAAGTTTGGCAACCCCTTTCAGTATAAGTGTTATTCGCCAGTCCCAGCTTTAGGATACAAGAGGAAACAAACCTTAGAGATAGAACGTAGAACTACTTTATTGTGTCAAGTTTCAAGAAGCTAGCACAAACCATGTTTGATTTAGAGTTCGAACTGCATCTGTCAATATAGGAGAAAACAGAGTGAAAACTAAAAATTCAAACTGTTACTGCAAACGAATGCTTCAACCTAGGAGACGGAACTTGAACATCCACGTTTTATTGGTGTACTGCTCATTACTTGAAATTATCATGAAGGTCGGAAAAAAAAAATATGTTGAGATTTCAAAAGCCTGTAGTATTTTTTCAGCCTAACAATGCCTTTCATTGAATGTGTCTTTCGTCAGTCTCTGCTTAGGTCTACATCCAGAGGAAACAAAAAGTAAAAATAGAATGTAGAACTACTTTACGGTTTCAAGTTTCAAGAAGCTAGCACAAACCGTGTTTTATTTAGAGTTCAAACTACATTTGTCAATATAGGAGAAAACAGACTGAAACCTAAAAATTCAAACTGTTAATCCAAAAGAATGCTTCAATCTAGTTGAACTAAACTTTGGCATCCAAGTGGGATTGGTGTACTGATCATTACTTCTAAGTATCATGAAGATTGGATGAAAAAAATATATGTTGAGATTTCAGGAGACTCTAGTGTGTTGGAAGTTTGGCAACCCCTTTCAGTATAAGTGTTATTCGCCAGTCCCAGCTTTAGGATACAAGAGGAAACAAACCTTAGAGATAGAACGTAGAACTACTTTATTGTGTCAAGTTTCAAGAAGCTAGCACAAAACGTGTTTGATTTAGAGTTCTAACTGCATCTGTCAATATAGGAGAAAACAGAGTGAAACCTATAATTTCTAACTGTTCCTGCAAACGAATGCTACAACCTAGAAGAACAAAACTTGGGCATCCACGTTTGATTGGTGTACTGATCAATACTTGAAAGAATCATGAAGATTGGATGAAAAAATGTATGTTGAGATTTCAGGAGACGGTAGTTTTTTGGAAGCTTAACAACGCCTTTCATTGAAAGTGTTATTCGCCAGTCTCTGCTTAAGGCTACATCAAGAGGAAACAAACCTTAGAGATAGAACGTAGAACTACTTTATTGTGTCAAGTTTCAAGAAGCTAGCACAAACCATGTTTGATTTAGAGTTCAAACTGCATCTGTCAATATAGGGGAAAACAGAGTGAAAACTAAAAATTCAAACTGTTACTGCAAACGAATGCTTCAACCTAGGAGAACGGAACTTGAACATCCACGTTTTATTGGTGTACTGCTCATTACTTGAAATTATCATGAAGTTCGGAAAAAAAAATATGTTGAGATTTCAAAAGCCTGTAGTATTTTGGCAGCCTAACAACGCCTTTCATTAAATGTGTCTTTCGTCAGTCTCTGCTTAGGTCTACATCCACAGGAAACAAAAAATAAAAATAGAATGTAGAACTACTTTACTGTTTCAAGTTTCAAGAAGCTAGCACAAACCGTGTTTGATTTAGAGTTCGAACTACATTTGTCAATATAGGAGAAAACAGAGTGAAACCTAAAAATTCAAACTGTTACTCCAAAAGAATGCTTCAATCTAGGAGAACTAAACTTTGGCATCCAAGTGGGATTGGTGTACTGATCATTACTTGAAAGTATCATGAAGATTGGATGAAAAAATATATGTTGAGATTTCAGGAGACTCTAGTGTGTTGGAAGTTTGGCAACCCCTTTCAGTATAAGTGTTATTCGCCAGTCCCAGCTTTAGGATACAAGAGGAAACAAACCTTAGAGATAGATCGTAGAACTACTTTATTGTGTCAAGATTCAAGAAGCTAGCACAAACCTTGTTTGATTTAGAGTTCTAACTGCATCTGTCAATATAGGAGAAAACAGAGTGAAACCTATAATTTCTAACTGTTCCTGCAAACGAATGCTACAACCTAGAAGAACAAAACTTGGGCATCCACGTTTGATTGGTGTACTGATCAATACTTGAAAGAATCATGAAGATTGGATGAAAAAATATATGTTGAGATTTCAGGAGACGGTAGTTTTTTGGAAGCTTAACAACGCCTTTCATTGAAAGTGTTATTCGCCAGTCTCTGCTTAAGTCTACATCAAGAGGAAACAAACCTTAGCGATAGAACGTAGAACTACTTTATTGTGTCAAGTTTCAAGAAGCTAGCACAAACCATGCTTGATTTGGAGTTCGAACTGCATCTGTCAATATAGAAGAAAACAGAGTGAAAACTAAAAATTCAAACTGTTACTGCAAACGAATGCTTCAACCTAGGAGAACGAAACTTGAACATCCACGTTTTATTGGTGTACTGCTCATTACTTGAAATTATCATGAAGGTCGGAAAAAAAAATATGTTGAGATTTCAGGAGACTGTAGTATTTTGGCAGCCTAACAACGCCTTTCATTGAATGTGTCTTTCGTCAGTCTCTGCTTAGTTCTACATCCAGAGGAAACAAAAAATAAAAATAGAATGTAGAACTACTTTACTGTTTCAAGTTTCAAGAAGCTATCACAAACCCTGTTTGATTTAGAGTTCGAACTACATTTGTCAATATAGGAGAAAACAGAGTGAAACCTAAAAATTCAAACTGTTACTCCAAAAGAATGCTTCAATCTAGGAGAAGTAAACTTTGGCATCCAAGTGCGATTGGTGTACTGATCATTACTTGAAAGTATCATGAAGATTGGATGAAAAAATATATGTTGAGATTTCAGGAGACTCTAGTGTGTTGGAAGTTTGGCAACCCTTTCAGTATAAGTGTTATTCACCAGTCCCAGCTTTAGGATACAAGAGGAAACAAACCTTAGAGATAGAACGTAGAACTACTTTATTTTGTCAAGATTCAAGAAGCTAGCACAAACCGTGTTTGATTTAGAGTTCTAACTGCATCTGTCAATATAGGAGAAAACAGAGTGAAACCTATAATTTCTAACTGTTCCTGCAAACGAATGCTACAACCTAGAAGAACAAAACTTGGGCATCCACGTTTGATTGGTGTACTGATCAATACTTGAAAGAATCATGAAGATTGGATGAAAAAGTGTATGTTGAGATTTCAGGAGACGGTAGTTTTTTGGAAGCTTAACAACGCCTTTCATTGAAAGTGTTATTCGCCAGTCTCTGCTTAAGGCTACATCAAGAGGAAACAAACCTTAGAGATAGAACGTAGAACAATTTTATTGTGTCAAGTTTCAAGAAGCTAGCACAAACCATGTTTGATTTAGAGTTCGAACTGCATCTGTCAATATAGGAGAAAACACAGTGAAAACTAAAAATTCAAACTGTTACTGCAAACGAATGCTTCAACCTAGGAGACGGAACTTGAACATCCACGTTTTATTGGTGTACTGCTCATTACTTGAAATTATCATGAAGGTCGGAAAAAAAAAAATATGTTGAGATTTCAAAAGCCTGTAGTATTTTTTCAGCCTAACAATGCCTTTCATTGAATGTGTCTTTCGTCAGTCTCTGCTTAGGTCTACATCCAGAGGAAACAAAAAGTAAAAATAGAATGTAGAACTACTTTACGGTTTCAAGTTTCAAGAAGCTAGCACAAACCGTGTTTTATTTAGAGTTCAAACTACATTTGTCAATATAGGAGAAAACAGACTGAAACCTAAAAATTCAAACTGTTAATCCAAAAGAATGCTTCAATCTAGTTGAACTAAACTTTGGCATCCAAGTGGGATTGGTGTACTGATCATTACTTCTAAGTATCATGAAGATTGGATGAAAAAAATATATGTTGAGATTTCAGGAGACTCTAGTGTGTTGGAAGTTTGGCAACCCCTTTCAGTATAAGTGTTATTCGCCAGTCCCAGCTTTAGGATACAAGAGGAAACAAACCTTAGAGATAGAACGTAGAACTACTTTATTGTGTCAAGTTTCAAGAAGCTAGCACAAAACGTGTTTGATTTAGAGTTCTAACTGCATCTGTCAATATAGGAGAAAACAGAGTGAAACCTATAATTTCTAACTGTTCCTGCAAACGAATGCTACAACCTAGAAGAACAAAACTTGGGCATCCACGTTTGATTGGTGTACTGATCAATACTTGAAAGAATCATGAAGATTGGATGAAAAAATGTATGTTGAGATTTCAGGAGACGGTAGTTTTTTGGAAGCTTAACAACGCCTTTCATTGAAAGTGTTATTCGCCAGTCTCTGCTTAAGGCTACATCAAGAGGAAACAAACCTTAGAGATAGAACGTAGAACTACTTTATTGTGTCAACTTTCAAGAAGCTAGCACAAACCATGTTTGATTTAGAGTTCAAACTGCATCTGTCAATATAGGGGAAAACAGAGTGAAAACTAAAAATTCAAACTGTTACTGCAAACGAATGCTTCAACCTAGGAGAACGGAACTTGAACATCCACGTTTTATTGGTGTACTGCTCATTACTTGAAATTATCATGAAGTTCGGAAAAAAAAATATGTTGAGATTTCAAAAGCCTGTAGTATTTTGGCAGCCTAACAACGCCTTTCATTAAATGTGTCTTTCGTCAGTCTCTGCTTAGGTCTACATCCACAGGAAACAAAAAATAAAAATAGAATGTAGAACTACTTTACTGTTTCAAGTTTCAAGAAGCTAGCACAAACCGTGTTTGATTTAGAGTTCGAACTACATTTGTCAATATAGGAGAAAACAGAGTGAAACCTAAAAATTCAAACTGTTACTCCAAAAGAATGCTTCAATCTAGGAGAACTAAACTTTGGCATCCAAGTGGGATTGGTGTACTGATCATTACTTGAAAGTATCATGAAGATTGGATGAAAAAATATATGTTGAGATTTCAGGAGACTCTAGTGTGTTGGAAGTTTGGCAACCCCTTTCAGTATAAGTGTTATTCGCCAGTCCCAGCTTTAGGATACAAGAGGAAACAAACCTTAGAGATAGAACGTAGAACTACTTTATTGTGTCAAGATTCAAGAAGCTAGCACAAACCTTGTTTGATTTAGAGTTCTAACTGCATCTGTCAATATAGGAGAAAACAGAGTGAAACCTATAATTTCTAACTGTTCCTGCAAACGAATGCTACAACCTAGAAGAACAAAACTTGGGCATCCACGTTTGATTGGTGTACTGATCAATACTTGAAAGAATCATGAAGATTGGATGAAAAAATATATGTTGAGATTTCAGGAGACGGTAGTTTTTTGGAAGCTTAACAACGCCTTTCATTGAAAGTGTTATTCGCCAGTCTCTGCTTAAGTCTACATCAAGAGGAAACAAACCTTAGCGATAGAACGTAGAACTACTTTATTGTGTCAAGTTTCAAGAAGCTAGCACAAACCATGTTTGATTTAGAGTTCGAACTGCATCTGTCAATATAGGAGAAAACAGAGTGAAAACTAAAAATTCAAACTGTTACTGCAAACGAATGCTTCAACCTAGGAGAACGGAACTTGAACATCCATGTTTTATTGGTGTACTGCTCATTACTTGAAATTATCATGAAGGTCGGAAAAAAAAATATGTTGAGATTTCAGGAGCCTGTAGTATTTTGGCAGCCTAACAACGCCTTTCATTGAATGTGTCTTTCGTCAGTCTCTGCTTAGGTCTACATCCAGAGGAAACAAAAAATAAAAATAGAATGTAGAACTTCTTTACTGTTTCAAATTTCAAGAAGCTAGCACAAACCGTGTTTGATTTAGAGTTCGAACTACATTTGTCAATATAGGAGAAAACAGAGTGAAACCTAAAAATTCAAACTGTTACTCCAAAAGAATGCTTCAATCTAGGAGAACTAAACTTTGGCATGCAAGTGGGATTGGTGTACTGATCATTACTTGAAAGTATCATGAAGATTGGATGAAAAAATATATGTTGAGATTTCAGGAGACTCTAGTGTGTTGGAAGTTTGGCAACCCCTTTCAGTATAAGTGTTATTCGCCAGTCCCTGCTTTAGGATACAAGAGGAAACAAACCTTAGAGATAGAACGTAGAACTACTTTATTGTGTCAAGTTTCAAGAAGCTAGCACAAACCGTGTTTGATTTAAAGTTCTAACTGCATCTGTCAATGTAGGAGAAAACAGAGTGAAACCTATAATTTCTAACTGTTCCTGCAAACGAATGCTACAACCTAGAAGAACAAAACTTGGGCATCCACGTTTGATTGGTGTACTGATCAATACTTGAAAGAATCATGAAGATTGGATGAAAAAATGTATGTTGAGATTTCAGGAGACGGTAGTTTTTTGGAAGCTTAACAACGCCTTTCATTGAAAGTGTTATTCGCCAGTCTCTGCTTAAGGCTACATCAAGAGGAAACAAACCTTAGAGATAGAACGTAGAACTACTTTATTGTGTCAAGTTTCAAGAAGCTAGCACAAACCATGTTTGATTTAGAGTTCGAACTGCATCTGTCAATATAGGAGAAAACAGAGTGAAAACTAAAAATTCAAACTGTTACTGCAAACGAATGCTTCAACCTAGGAGACGGAACTTGAACATCCACGTTTTATTGGTGTACTGCTCATTACTTGAAATTATCATGAAGGTCAGAAAAAAAAAATATGTTGAGATTTCAAAAGCCTGTAGTATTTTTTCAGCCTAACAACGCCTTTCATTGAATGTGTCTTTCGTCAGTCTCTGCTTAGGTCTACATCCAGAGGAAACAAAAAGTAAAAATAGAATGTAGAACTACTTTACGGTTTCAAGTTTCAAGAAGCTAGCACAAACCGTGTTTGATTTAGAGTTCAAACTACATTTGTCAATATAGGAGAAAACAGACTGAAACCTAAAAATTCAAACTGTTAATCCAAAAGAATGCTTCAATCTAGTTGAACTAAACTTTGGCATCCAAGTGGGATTGGTGTACTGATCATTACTTCTAAGTATCATGAAGATTGGATGAAAAAAATATATGTTGAGATTTCAGGAGACTCTAGTGTGTTGGAAGTTTGGCAACCCCTTTCAGTATAAGTGTTATTCGCCAGTCCCAGCTTTAGGATACAAGAGGAAACAAACCTTAGAGATAGAACGTAGAACTACTTTATTGTGTCAAGTTTCCAGAAGCTAGCACAAAACGTGTTTGATTTAGAGTTCTAACTGCATCTGTCAATATAGGAGAAAACAGAGTGAAACCTATAATTTCTAACTGTTCCTGCAAACGAATGCTACAACCTAGAAGAACAAAACTTGGGCATCCACGTTTGATTGGTGTACTGATCAATACTTGAAAGAATCATGAAGATTGGATGAAAAAATGTATGTTGAGATTTCAGGAGACGGTAGTTTTTTGGAAGCTTAACAACGCCTTTCATTGAAAGTGTTATTCTCCAGTCTCTGCTTAAGGCTACATCAAGAGGAAACAAACCTTAGAGATAGAACGTAGAACTACTTTATTGTGTCAAGTTTCAAGAAGCTAGCACAAACCATGTTTGATTTAGAGTTCAAACTGCATCTGTCAATATAGGGGAAAACAGAGTGAAAACTAAAAATTCAAACTGTTACTGCAAACGAATGCTTCAACCTAGGAGAACGGAACTTGAACATCCACGTTTTATTGGTGTACTGCTCATTACTTGAAATTATCATGAAGTTCGGAAAAAAAATATGTTGAGATTTCAAAAGCCTGTAGTATTTTGGCAGCCTAACAACGCCTTTCATTAAATGTGTCTTTCGTCAGTCTCTGCTTAGGTCTACATCCACAGGAAACAAAAAATAAAAATAGAATGTAGAACTACTTTACTGTTTCAAGTTTCAAGAAGCTAGCACAAACCGTGTTTGATTTAGAGTTCGAACTACATTTGTCAATATAGGAGAAAACAGAGTGAAACCTAAAAATTCAAACTGTTACTCCAAAAGAATGCTTCAATCTAGGAGAACTAAACTTTGGCATCCAAGTGGGATTGGTGTACTGATCATTACTTGAAAGTATCATGAAGATTGGATGAAAAAATATATGTTGAGATTTCAGGAGACTCTAGTGTGTTGGACGTTTGGCAACCCCTTTCAGTATAAGTGTTATTCGCCAGTCCCAGCTTTAGGATACAAGAGGAAACAAACCTTAGAGATAGAACCTAGAACTACTTTACTGTGTCAAGTTTCAAGAAGCTAGCACAAACCGTGTTTGATTTAGAGTTCTAACTGCATCTGTCAATAAAGGAGAAACAGAGTGAAACCTATAATTTCTAACTGTTCCTGCAAACGAATGCTACAACCTAGAAGAACAAAACTTGGGCATTCACGTTTGATTGGTGTACTGATCAATACTTGAAAGAATCATGAAGATCGATGAAAAAATATATGTTGAGATTTCAGGAGACGGTAGTTTTTTGGAAGCTCAACAACGCCTTTCATTGAAAGAGTTATTCGCCAGTCTCTGCTTAAGGCTACATCAAGAGGAAACAAACCTTAGAGATAGAACGTAGAACTACTTTATTGTGTCAAGTTTCAAGAAGCTAGCACAAACCATGTTTGATTTACTGTTTGAACTGCATCTGTCAATATAGGAGAAAACAGAGTGAAAACTAAAAATTCAAACTGTTACTGCACACGAATGCTTCAACCTAGGAGAACGAAACTTGAACATCCACGTTTTATTGGTGTACTGCTCATTTCTTGAAACTATCATGAAGGTCGGAAAAAAAAATATGTTGAGATTTCAGGAGACTGTAGTATTTTGGCAGCCTAACAACGCCTTTCATTGAATGTGTCTTTCGTCAGTCTCTGATTAGGTCTACATCCAGAGGAAACAAAAAATAAAAATTGAATGTAGAACTACTTTACTGTTTCAAGTTTCAAGAAGCTAGCACAAACCCTGTTTGATTTAGAGTTCGAACTACATTTGTCAATATAGGAGAAAACAGAGTGAAACCTAAAAATTGAAACTGTTACTCCAAAAGAATGCTTCAATCTAGGAGAACTAAACTTTGGCATCCAAGTGGGATCGGTGTACTGATCCTTACTTGAAAGTATCATGAAGATTGGATGAAAAAATATATGTTGAGATTTCAGGAGACTCTAGTGCTTTGGAAGTTTGGCAACCCCTTTCAGTATAAGTGTTATTCGCCAGTCCCAGCTTTGGGATACAAGAGGAAACAAACCTTAGAGATAGAACGTAGAACTACTTTATTGTGTCAAGTTTCAAGAAGCTAGCACAAACCATGTTTGATTTAGAGTTCCAACTAGCATCTGATCCATATAGGAGAAAACAGAGTGAAACCTAAATTTCAAACTGTTAGTGTAAATGATGCTTCAACCTAGAATAACAAGACTTGGGCAGCCAAGTGAGAATGGTGTAGTGATCATTACCTGAAAGTATTGTGAAGATTGTATGAAAAAATATATGCTGAGAATTCAGGAGACTCATGGTTGTTTGGAAGTTTGGATGACCTTTTCAATGAAAGTTTGTGCCCGACAGGCTCTGCTTAGGGCTTAATCAAGCGGAAACAAACCATAGTGATATTACATGGAACTACTTCATTGTGTCAAGTTTCAAGAAGCTACCACAAACCCTGTTTGAATTAGAGTTCAAACTACACCTATCCATATAGGAGAAAACAGAGTGAAAAATGAAAATTGAAACTGTTACTGCAAACGAATGATTCAACCTAGAAGAACGAAATTTGGGCAGCGAAGTAGGATTGTTGTAGTGATCATTACCTGAAAGTATCATGAAGATTGGATGAAAAAATATATGCTGAGATTTGAGGATTTTGTAGTTTTTTGGAAGATTGGAAATCCCTTTCAATGAAGTTGTTTTTCGCCCATCTATGCTTAGGGCTACATCAAGAGGAAACATCCATAGAGATAGCACTTAGAACTACTTCATTCTGTGAAGTTTCAAGAAGTTAGCACAAACCGTGTTTGATTTACAGTTCCAACTACATCTATCCATATAGGAGAAAACAGAGTGAAACCTAACAATCGAAACTGTTAGTGCAAACGAATGCTTCAACCTAGAAGTACGAAACTTGGGAGCCAAGTGAGATTGTTGTAGTGATGATTACCTGAATGTATTGTGAAGATTGAATTAAAAAAATATATGGTGAGAATTCAGGAGACTCATGGTTTTTTGGAAGCTTGGAAGACCTTTTCAATGAAGATGTTTGCCCGCCAGTCTCTGCTTAGGGCTTAATCAAGCGGAAACAAACCATTGAGATAGAACATGGAACTACTTCATAGTGTCAATTTCAAGAAGCTAGCACAAACCGTGTTTGATTTAGAGTTCTAACTACACCTATCCATACATGAGAAAACAGAGTGAAACGTGAAAATTGAAACTATTACTGCAAAAGAATGCTTCAACCTAGAAGAACCGAAATTGGGCAGCCAAGTGGAATTGTTGTAGTGATCACTACCTGAAAGTATCATGAAGATTGGATGAAAAAATATATGCTGAGATTTCAGGACTTTTGTAGTTTTTTGGAAGATTGGAAACCCCTTTCAATGAAGGTGTTTTTCGCCCATCTCTGCTTAGGGCTACATCAAGAGGAAACAAACCATAGAGATAGCACTTAGAACTACTTCATTCTGTGAAGTTTCAAGAAGCTAGCACAAACCGTGTTTGATTTAGAGTTCCAACTACATCTATCCATATAGGAGAAAACAGAGTGAAACCTAACAATCGAAACTGTTAGTGTAAACGATGCTTCAACCTAGAATTACAAGACTTGGGGAGCCATGTGAGATTGTTGTAGTGATGATTACCTGAAAGTATTGTGAAGATTGTATGAAAAAATCTATGATGAGAATTCAAGAGACTCATGGTTTTTTGGAAGCTTGGAT